>NW_010226944.1:0-1314 GCF_000690775.1 Eurypyga helias
AGCGTCCCCCGCCACTGCCACCCACCACGGTCGCTCCGGCGCTGGGACCTCGGCGTGAGGGGCTCGCTGCCCCCTCCCCTCGGCGCTGTGGGGTGAGCGGGCCATGTCCCGGCCGGACAGAGGACGGAGCATCGCCTTTTGCGTGGAGGGAAACTGAGGCACGAGGCAGCGCATGGCTGAGGAGGACACGGGTGTGGTGACACCCAGCAGCGCTGTTCCTGCACGGGCACAGCATCTCTCCCCGCTTCGGTCAAAGGGGGACAAAGGTCCCCTTTGTCCTCCCTCCCTGTCCTGTGGTGGGGGGCACCCGCAGGCCTGGGGGTGACGTTCCAGATCTCTGCACATGTGGGTATGAACCGAAGCTTTCGGAAGGCCTGGGGGGGCAAAAGCGGGTCCTTACACCAGCTGGCACCCGTTCCCCCCATTCCTGGTCTTTTCCTTCCGAGCTGCTAAAGCCACAATTATTCTTCCCACTGGTTTTGGAGGCTCCCGGCACAGGGGGCTCCCAGCCCTGGACCTCAACACATCACAGCTTGTGCCTTGCTCCGGACGCGATGCCACGCTGGTATTAACTCGGGTACGGCCTCTCCGCAGGGGATAAATACATCCCTGTCTGAGGGGCAAGAGGAAAATAAATCAGCTGCACGAAGGCAAAGTACCTTCTTACAGGAATTCTACCTGTCCAGCAGCACGTGGGCAGAGGGTGGGCTGGGACCCCCAAGTGCTGCCCCTCCAGCCCCATGAACGAACCGGAGGTGCAAAAGGGAGCCTAAAGCAGGGAGCAAACCCACAGCGAGCCCGTGGGTGGGTGGCCATTGCCCTGTGTGTGCCCTCCTCCTGTCTGCACCGCTTTGGGACCCCTTCTCAGACCTGGTCCTGAGGGGTGGGAATACAGTCTGGGGGATCAGAGACCCCCCGAGACATCAGCGGCTCAGGGAGGGGAACAGATCTTGGAGCAAGAAGGCTTTGGCCACATCCCTTCCTGGCCCCAGTTGCTGCAACTCCTTAATGCTCATTAAAAAAACAAAACAAAACAAAACAAAACAAAAACCCCAAAACAACCAAAAACACTCCCTCCTTTTTTGTGCTTTTTAACTATTTGAGAGCCGTGCCCCTGGGTGCATCCGAGGCAAGGACTCACGCCCGGGTCAGGGGCTCAGCTCCCGGCAGCAAACCCCACGCCGTGCTTCAGGGCTGTGTGGAATTCCCGTGGATTTGGGGCAAAGCATTCCAGTTAGATGGAGAGAAGGGTGGGATATGTGGGTGTAAACTCTGGAGCACCCAGAAGGGAAGAGGAGGAGAAGGGTGGGTGCC
>NW_010226945.1:0-31486 GCF_000690775.1 Eurypyga helias
GGGGTGGGGGTGGGGGTGTGGGTGGCGCTGTGTGGAATTCAAAAGGTGCAGTGTGTTGTTTGTTCTCAGAATAAAGCAGCATGAAATTGCTCCCTATCAGTTTTTACACAAAGCTTAAATGATTATAAAAATTCTGATTCTGTAAATACTAGTGAGGAAGACAAGGTACAGACAACACAAGCTCTTTTGGAAGGAAGATTTGGGAGATCCCTAGCCACAGGAGTTTTTGAAGGATCATGCAGTATGTAAATAATTACATTCCTGGGAACCACTTCACTCCTTCTGCTTTCTTAAGCAATTCACTGTTCTAATTAGAACCAACCACAGAGCACTGATAACAAAGGGACGCCTACATGATGTATGACAGTTATTTAACTTGTCTTGGAATCAGACAGCAACATTATGTCTGGCTTCAGGTGACTGAAACAAGACAACTATGATAAGAGGTAGCTATGTAAGAGAAAAGGTCTGTGTGTGGCAAGGGAAAGGATGCTGCACTACTATTGTCACAAACACAGGTGACACCAAGTGTATAGATGTCTTAGAAACACATTGCCAATTATATACACATCTCTCTTATTTGCACTTCAGAGAGTTATTGAGGACAATAGAAGCTGTGAGCATGACTCGCTGTGTCAAGTGTTGTATTTTTGTATGGCAAGTCTGAAGGGGAAGGATGATCTTTAATGTTTAGGTTCAAAATAATAATGACCACGTACTTAACCTAGGAACCTGACAGAAAACCAAAACGAGTGATCTGCATTTCAAAATCAATAAAGAGCAACATAGAGAGAGCTTTAATTGCACAACTTGTCGTTCTATATGGACGCATGGGTTCATATACAGGCAGCTTTCAGTGCAGCATTTTCCTTCTGCACAGATTATTCAGATTCGGGACCTGGTAGCTGGCCCACATGCCTTTTTACAACAGAACTAGACTCTATGTTACTGTTTAAGTTAAGATCAGGAAATGGCAAGTAAATACGCAGGTGCCGTGTTGAAGAATGGTGTACTAACAAGGGTACAAGCTTGCTTTCAGTTATGCCAGCTGCATCATGGCCAGAGAACTAAAAATGCATCCAGAGACTGACATGGCAGAAGGAACAGTACACAGGCATTACTCTGGCTTACAGAATTTCTCACACGGCATCCACCATTAGACAGTATACATTCTTTAAGTTCAGATTGCACTGCCAGTGTTAGATATTGCCCTGACAGCAGGTGAGGAGCCGGAAACCTTTGTTGAGGGCAAAAGAAGCTGTGAAAAAGACTTACCACGTAAAATGTGATGCTTTTTCCACAGCAATTTGGAAGGCAGTGTCAATATTTAGCACCGTCACATTTCATACAGACAATGTGAGAGCATGGCACATAGTTGTGTTCAAGAGATAAATGCTTATCAATCATGGTTAACTGCAGCCTGTGAATTAACATGAGGTTTGTCTTGCTTGCCCACAGTGCATAAGCTCTCCCATAGCTCCACTGAAATGAACAGGAGAATTTAGACAGTGAGTTACCACCAAGAATGGGTGACCAAATCAGAATCTAGATTTGAATCATCTAAAAGCATAGATTTTGTGCTCTCTAGCCAATCAACAGATCAACAGTTTTTACACTGGTTTCCTGCTCTATACGTTCTCAGAGAAATTTTTTCCCAACTCTTTCATTCTTTTTTGTTCTCTTTGATTTGGTAGATGTTTCTAAAACTGCAGCTGTCAAACCAGTTCATCGGAACTAGGCATGAAACAATGAAAAGTTTCACAGCCCAGGGAGCTTGGTGACAAGCAGTGCTTTGGTGAAAGCCTTCCTCTTTCACAGCCTTCATGGCCAGAAAGACTTTTGACCTCAGAAGCACTCTCAAAAGGAACATTTATCCAGAGAATGAATGCAGGGGAAAGTTGCTCTGAGCCACTCGTCAAGTGATCCATCACCTGGGACTGTTTCTCTCACATTTGTCTGGTATTCACTGCAGCATTCCAGGAGGACTTTCCAGTAGAAATCTTATGCCACTATTGATCAGAATTGATAATTTTATCAATTAACATATGGTTTTTAGGGTATGTTTTCTTTTTACACTCACACAAGTATTTAATTTATTTTGCTTTAAGCTTCACTTTGGGAAATTAAAGAATAATTCTGAGAAGCAGTTCAGAACTGGCCAGACCAAGAGCTGCAGGGATTCTACTTGCATTCAAAGATCCAAAAAAGTGGTTACATTTTCAGAAATTCTTTGACTGGGTGGGCTTCATTTCCATGTCTCTAACATTTGCCACATTCTGCTTTTGGGTTGTTTTCTGATTGTTGCTGTTGGATATATGTAACAAATGCATGCCAAGGAGTGTTTTCTGGCTCTGAGGCCAAAGGGCACACACAGATGACACCTACACCCATCCACATTGTGCCTAGTCTTCTTGGGACTTCAGGTGCTTTTAGGACATAGTTACCGTGTGTTGTATATTCCTTGGTTTAAGCCTGTGAAACTAAGCAAGGACCATGTTATAGCACATCAGAGTGAGATGGTTTTGCGGTACAAAATGAAGGAAATGTTATAAACCAAGATGTTGCAAGAAGGCATGGAGTTTGAACACACACATGGCCTGCACAGATATTGATGGAGGGATGTATAGAATAGAGGGAGGTAAAACCAGTCCTATCCATACTGCCTTTGGGACATAGTCCACAGTACATATTATCCACCAAACTGTGCTGAGACAACCTCCAGGAGAATGCTAAACCACTGCCCTGCCTACAAACATGCTAGCAAATAACCAGCATGGACAAGCAGTAGTCCAATGCTTAAGTTCATTCTCTGTTCCTGCTTCATTCAGCAGCAGAGATATAGTCTGTTTGTCACGAGATGCTTATTTCATGCGATACGGTGTTTTCTATCTTCATGCTTCCATTCACAGTATCGCAGTCTGTGCTATCTTCCTGTCCTTCAAAAACATAAATATTTCTACAAACATTCCAGCTATGCTGTTCACACCACTCAGTCTTCATGCTATTTGAACAGCCTTGGGCCTTTTAGCTCTGGAGGCATAGTGGCATAGTCTGTGAGGCACAACAAAACAGTTAGAGGTGTCTTACAGACTTGAAATGTTGTATAAGGTAAAGCACTCTGTCATGAAAAAGGTTGATCAGCGCTAACACAGCAGCTTGTGATCCCCATCACTTCACTGCATTATATACAGCAAGAAAAACAAATATTAGGTTTTAGCCGTTAGAATAGTCCCATCTTCTAGCTTTGCATCTTACTGAATTCAAAGAAGCTGAATATTTGTAGGTATATACATACATACCTAGACCAACAGAAACACATGTACAGAAGAAGAAATAACAGATTACATTGCTAATGTCTGTGATACCAGTTTTAGGAACAAAGCTAATGTATGTTTTACTCACATCAAAGGTTACGTTTTCTTTAGCTGGCTATTAGTGTATTATTTAAAATATTTCCTTGGCAAGTTCATTTTCAGGGTTTTTTTAGCCAAGTGAATGTCAAGCGCCATTGGAGAAACATATTACCTGACACTAATAGGGTTTTAAAAAGAAGCAGAAAGTGTTATTAATATCCCTATTCTGGTCCTATAGATAAGGAACCTTTTTAACGCTTTGCTTTGTAGAAAGTGAAATTTCTCTTCCTTATTTCAGATAAAATGTCAGTGGTTACTGAAAGCACATCTGAGCTTTCATTTTAACAATTTATTAATGGAGTGGGGTACTCTACACACTTTTCAAGATCCAATTTATTTTTTGTAAATTTTAGCCAACAGCTAGGTTACCTGTTGTGTTGACTCAATAGTCTATGTACCAAATATGTTGCTCCACTGTAAAGCTGGAAACAAGTACTGAAGTAATACAGAATTTATTTCTTGCCACTACCAGTCTCTGCTTCAAGCTAATTAATGACACTTCAAATCTGAAAACTTGACTCTAACTTCATGAGTACATCACATTGTGACGTGATCTTCTATGAATCTGCTATATCAGCTTTTGAAAAAGCATATAACACATGATCCAGGAAATAAGATCTGAGAGATCCAACAATATCCTGTATGGCTAAATACCGGTACTGATCACCAGAGGATTTGTTAGTCTTCTGAGCTTTTTTTGACAACCCTCCAGATTATCACTGATGAATCAATAAATTCTACTAATTTAATTTGTAAATCAAGAATAGCCCTAAGAGAACTCCCACTGACATGCAGAAGTCTCTTTAATCAGTGTGTGGCATTGATTAAAAAGCAAGCTAGGACAGTATTGAACAAAACCCAAAGTCCATCTGATATTTATAATAATTGACACAGCAAGTAAGATTATTTTGCAGAAGACATCCAATTCTCCTTTAGTGTCTACCTACATATACAATTACTATAAACATTAAATGATCTCAAGTTAAAATATATGGCCCATTTCTGGACTCCTGGAATACCTGCAGTATTCCTAACGTGTTCTTTTCAAATGTGGTCAAGTTAGACAACACCCAGGAGAGCATTCAGTTAGTTGGACTAGCACCTCCGGCAAAGCTGTAGTGACTCTTGCGAAGATAACTGAAAGAAATGAAAGCTAGTAAAAGATCACAGTAATGCCACCAGCCTAGAGAAGCTTGACCAAATATTCCTTATCACACAAAGCAAAGACACCCATTGGACAGTTCTTTCCAGCAGCCCTATGGTAGGCAGGAGGGAACAGCTTCAATGCTTTTTTGATTGTAATGAAATCTCTGTTGTTGAAAACACTGAAAAACATTCTTAAAGAGGATTCAAGAGGACTCAGATGGAATTCTGAGAAAAACCCATGGCCGTGGTCACCCTGAGAACCCACAGTACTGTCTGTGACCGTGGTCATCCGTAACACTCCTATAAATTGTCCTTACATGAATCTTTCCTTTAACTCTTCAGAACTTCTTGTAACATTTTTTGCTCCATGGCTGCAGATGATTAAATGTAAATTGTGAACAGTCCTTGAATTTTAACAGGCAGAAATATATTCGTTCACTGAAGGACGAAGGCTTATTACTTAAGATTATTTTTGGAGGAAAAGTGCTGAAATGTCACAGTTTCAGTTTAAACACTGGAAATAATTTATTTTCAATCACTGAGACTGTTTTCTGCTTATTGTTCAAGCACTTTTGGAAAAAAAAATATCATGGAAAACAAGAAGATTTTTAAGACTGAAAATTTTGTCATTTTCCATGTCACTGCTGTAACATATATTTCTTCCTTTACCTTCTATCAAATACAAGGAAGTTCTGTTCTCTAACCTGGTTGATTTATTAAAAGTGTTTACTTATGAAATAGTATGCATAAATCTGTATTTAGGTAGAGGTGATAAGTCAATAAGATGCAATGTAACTTTGCATTGAAAGATAAGAATTTTGCTATAATTACGGATACATTCTCTTCTGTACCTGCTCAGGAACTTGCTGGAAGTTGCTCGTAAATGCCATGTATTTTATAATGGCTCATGCTCATAAATAACAAAATGTGAGAAACAACGACACATGAATCAAGATAGTAAAAATGGGTTTAAAAAAATATGCAATATTTTACTGGCTAGCATTTCACAAAATTAATCTAAGTTTATGTTTTATTTCAGATCCAGCTATTCCAAAATACATGTATCAATCCATATTGCTGACATTGTGCTTCTTTTGGCTTGCCAGCAGATTACATCCTCACCATGGTTTCACCACTGGCAAGAAGCCTGGGAGAGAGGTTTGCAGATGGAAAGGGATGGAGAAATTCCCAAATAATCTGTTCCATTCTGGTCAGGTTCTTATACAATGCCCACCATCATTGCATCAGGGACGTTGCTGAGCTGATACACTGGGACCTTGCTTGCAAAACACAAGCTCTCAGGTCTGAAATAATGATGGATGAACATTAGTTTTTGGTTCAGTTACAGGTCTGGGAAAAAATTAAGAACAGTTCTCATTTTATCAGAATGAATTCACCCATCCCTAATATAGAGCTGGCGAGGTGTTTTTTGCAGCATTAGAATACTGTTGCGTAAGCATAGTGACTAAATGATAAATGTCTCTAATGGGGATGGAGTAATGGGCTTGAACTACTGTAGACAACTCCACTGGAACTGTTGTTCATCACTCACAACACTGCCAGCTTCAGCTTTGTCGTACACTAGTAAGATAGCCGTTCTTCTCCCACCCCACCCTCCCCACTCCATGCTTTCTTAAGTGCTGTTAAAGGGAGTGTTGTCATTAAAAAAGGAATCACAGGGGCTGGGTACATGTATTAGAGTGCTGCATTAGAACTTACCCCATCACCCTAAACTCTTCATGCTGACCTGAGCATCTCTTTTCTTCAGAGTTTATTGACATTTCCACATTAAAATTACTTGGCAAAAAAAGTGCCTTGATTATTGATGATCCAAATATATTTCTTCATTATTAAGTGAATTACAATTAGCTTGCATTTTAACATCTATTCATAATGATAGCAGAGGGCAACTTGCAGCAGAAAAAGGGCTGTAAGCTTTCCACTTACCAATTAATTCTATTATCAAATGCTAAGAAAAAAATAAGTGCCTGCCAGCTGTGGCTTTATTGTGTTTTCCCAGAACTAATAATGGGAAAGCTGTGAAAGTTTTTCTTTTCTGACATTTTTTTGGTGTTGGCCAACAACAACAACAACAACAAAAACTGCAGTCTTTTGTTTCCTACAGAAATATGTTTTTTTCAGAAGGTGATGTAAACAGAACAGTAGTATTAGTACTACTGAAATTAGGAAACTCAGTTCAAAGCTGAAAATTCTTTCCTGCTAAGCACCTCTGAGATAGCTTGAGCAGTTATTTCCCTGACATGTAGATGCAAAGATAAGGTGAACTGATTTGGATGAGTGGCAGTGCAGTCCAAGACAAGCACCTTTATCCATCTCTACTTGACGTTTTCCTACCTTTACATCAATCACTATACAATGAGGCTCACTGTACTCCAGCTATTTGGTGAATTGACCATAGACAAGTTTAAGTGAAAGAAAAGCTTACCCTTGTTTCAGGATCAAAGCTTCTGGTTTTAAATCCTTCAGACATGAATGAAACTTCATAAAGCTATATTAGTTTTACTTAGTGCTCACTTAAAGATCACTATTAAATGGAATCAAATACTGGGCTTTCAGGCAGTCCTCTTATTCAGCATCTTAAAACTGAACAAAAATTTTTAACCAATTTCAGTTCCATCATTTTCTTCACAGGATGAATTTTATTCTGCCTCTAAATCTGTGAATTTTACTTCACCAAAACCCTGAACTGAATTTATCTAGGGTCCTGATTCAACACACTGAAAAGGACTACTTGCTTCTCTAGGTAAGGCCTTAGGCAAAGAAACAATGAGAAGACCTTTCCAGCTTCTTTCACAGCTGATGAAATTTCCTCACTGAAATCATAATTAGACTATGGAACTCATTGAGGTGGGATGCCAGCTAGGACAATTCAAATAAGGATTTATAAAATACCAATTTCCAAGTGTGTAATAGATGCTGCTAAGAAAAAAAGAAATGTAACAACTAGAAAACTCCATGCTTTACAGTTTGTAATGCACTTTATGTCAGAGGATTAGAAGGAAGCTTTCTTGAGGAAATTATTATAATTTCAGGAGGATTGTAATATATTCTTACAAACTATCTGGTACTGGCCACTCTCAGCATCAGGATAATAGGAAATGCAGATTTGTATACAGTAGATGGAAAACTGAACAAGTATAGCAATTCTATGGAAGCAAGTTCTATGACATATGCTGTAGATATTTTAGTGACCTATAATGATAGGGTGAGGTGGCAGGTGGTAACACATAGCCCACATTATTTTAATTTATTTTATTACATTAAATTGTTGAGTGTGATACTAAAAATACTAAAAAGTTTAAAATATTTTCTGATTTTTTAAATTTTTATTATTCAGAGCTGTTGAGATTGGAAAGTTATTTTTTATTAATACAGAATAATATTGAGATGTGTCTTCCTTTTTAGTATGCCCTGATACTTGACAGACTCTTGAAGATTACCTACTGATGACCTGCACACTGCTCTTGAACTATAAATAAAAGTCACTCCAGCTGACTGTGTTCCTGGTATCCCTTGAGAACTCAGAAGTCATAGCTTTCACACTGGTTTGAGCATAATGAACACCATGTCCAAAGCTTTATATTAATTTTACAAAATACGTATATGGTTTTAGCAGAGTGTTGAATAGCATGGGGTTGTCCCTAGAGAAACTGGTCAAAAAACCAACTTCAGCTTCTCCTCTCTGAATGCAAAATTTTAATGCACACATTCAATAGGAAAGTATTCATAGGTCAAGAGATAGTATTTCTTTCATAACTTCAGGCATCAGAAAGAAGCATCTAGGTGGAATAATGTCTAATTATTCTAGACCATGCAATACAATTTCTTCATCTGTTCCTTGACAAGTTTGTTACATAATTTGCAGATAAAATGGCTCTAGTCTGGCCTGGTGAAGTAAGCTGCAGGACTCATGATGTTTTATGTTCATTTGGAATCAGTTTGGTTTTCAAGAGGAATATTATTTTTTTTCCATTGTTTTTCATTAAAGTCCCAGAAATGGAATTTCAGTTCCAGAAGAGACATGGTTTTGAATAGAAATCTTTGTATATCATGTCAATAACACCCACCCCTCGCTCCCAGATGATGATATTTTTATAGAGCTCTAATTCCACAATATTTGGTTTAGGAAACACCACAGCATCACTGCTGCAGGGACACATCAGTGTGTCCAAACCAAAATGTGCTCCTTATTTCCACACTGGGAAGCCATATGCAGCCAGGGAGCTCGTGCAGAGCTGGGCAGCTCACCTGCCTACAAAGCTACAGGCAGCCTCATATCTGGAGCAGCCTATACAGCCAAATAACCTGCCCACCAGAAAGGCATCTGGTCAGGAGTGGTCTCACAGGGAAGTCTCCATTTGCTGTGGAAGCAGCTGTGTGTTACCTACAACAGCTTGTGTCCAAACCTACAGTAAGAGTGAAGTTAAACTCATATGAAGCCCCAAAAAGAATTCCTGTCAAATATATAAAGCTCCTCATTTCAGTCAAGCTCTAATGGTTTCTTCACATGCTCGGAACAGATATAATATATTAGAAGAATATAAAGCAAAGCTATTATTCCTGCATATAACCCATGGTAAATTGCTACTGAAGGATTTTGGTTATTCAGTTGGTTGGGTATTTATAAAACAGATTCTAGCATCATTAATGTGTACATCTAACTTGAAACAAATTAGCAGCTTTTTCTGTAGCTGAGTTCATCTTTCCTGTCCAGACAGGACAAAAAGGAGGGGTATTTGCACAGACAACCTTCAACAGATGTCCTTCCTCAAAAAGTCTTTCACAAAGTCTTGTAAAGTGACATGGTGCAAGTTCTCAGCTTTTGACTTCTCAGGGAGTAATCAGTGGGGAATAAAAAGCAATCAGACAGAAAAACAGTAAAAGGAAAAATTGAAACAAAAGAAGAAAAATATTCCCACCTGATTTACCGTACCCATAGAGAAACAAAAAGTGTGAATGCAGTGATTTGATGTTAAAAATGAAAATTAAAAAAAAAAAAAAAGACAAAATTAGCTGTATTTGAATTGCTGTCAAAGAGAATTTATTAAATAATGAGATGAAAGCTATTATACAATGCCCTCAAAATGCCTTTCAATCTCTATCTTTTCCTATTCATTTCCCCAAATGTTAAAAAGTGTCTATTGTTTCCTTTCTGGCCAAACACCTGTCAAATTCCTATTTTAGTTAGATTTTAATTAGGAGCAGGAACTAATACCCTACTAATTAATTGAGCATCTTCCTTCCCCAATTCCTCTGCTGCCTCTTCTACAAAGATAACCCACCAAATAGGATTGCTGTACAGCCATGAAATTCCCTAAAATAAGACTATGAAGATAATAAACAGTTGAACACTCAAAACCCTAATATATTCAAATTTATTCACATACTCTTAATTAATCATTAAAATTTTGTGACAACTGAATATCTTGAAAAAATTCATTTAAACAGCACATTTTCACGTGTCTCGTAACATAGCTGCTATCTACCTATATCTGCAGATCGCACATGAATTGCTTGAATGAAAGCAGAAATAGAACTTATCTTTTACTGTGGACTGTCTTTTGCTGATCTTAGATTGCTCTGCTGATATAAGGGTATGATTTCCATGTGCTTTGCTCTCAAAGCACTTGTCTGCAACTCAGCGGTCTATGTGTTTTCTATAAACTTAATTCCAGTCACCACAGAAATTGTATGGTTCACTCAGTTAGGGAACCACCCTGATCTATTCTTCAAAGTTTTTCTCAATAATCCAATATCTCCTGCATCACATTTCTTGATCAGTATTAAATGAAAGACTTGATGCAAAGAAAGGTGAAAAAGAACTACAGATAAAATGTTCTTCATAGACTCTTTAAAAAGCAGCTGATCCCATCCCTAGCCTGAAAGTGGGCAGTGGCTGCAGAAGTTGGAAGAAATGCATTTGGTTTACTTTATCTAAATTAGTTTTCTCCTTGCAACCAGCCTCTTCCTAATAAATAAATAAATAAATAAATGAAGGATGCACTTTCTTCTGGTAACACTTCGGATCAAGCTTGGACTAGCATGTTTGTATATTCACAAACCAGATGTATTGTAGCACCTCTGGTGCCTGCTCAACTGTGTTCCATTGCCATGCTTTCAAAAGGAGTGTTCCAGTGCCGGTGCCATCATATCACTGATGGAAGTTGATGAACACCCAAATAAAACATGTGATTACTCTATGCTGCTTTTATATCAGGTCTGATTTTTATCAGATATTTTATTCTACTTATTCATCCAGCTTTACTGTAAATTGCTAAGATCCCTCAAAGCCTTCCAATGTCTTTCTCCAATTAGGTCATTCTTTAAAACAATAAAGGAACCAGAGCCTTATGTAGCTACACTGATATCCTTTACTTAGTTACTTTTGGTTATGAGAACAAGACCTGTGAGCAGCATGTGGGGGAACTGGGGTTGTTTATCCTGGAGAAGAGGAGGCTCAGGGGAGACCTTATCGCTCTCTACAGCTCCCTGAAATGAGGTTGTAGTGAGGTAGCTGTTGGTCTCTTAAGTTACAAGTGACAGGACAAGAGGAAATGGCTTCAAGTTGCACCAGAGGAGGTTCAGATTGGATATTGGGAAAAATTTCTTCTGGGTTCCCTTCCAACCCTAACCATTCTATGATTCTATGATTCTATGATTGGAACAGGTTGCCCAGGGAGACAGTTGAGTCACCATCCCTGGAGGTATTTGAGAGATGTGTGGATGAGGTGCTGAAGGACATGATTTAGTGGTGGCATTAACAGAGTTAGGTTAACGGTTGGACTTGATGATCTTAATGGCTGTTTCCAACCTAAAGATTCTATGAGATGCTACATCTAAAAATTATTTTCTCTTCTGATAGTCAACAAGGTATTGATATGACTAAGAAATTTCTTCACCTTTATTGGGTTTGGTTCTTTAATGGGCAGGTCTTCCAGTTGCAGGCCTGGCATCTATCAGAGCAGCAAAGGGAAGCAAAGGATGACTTGCCATGTGGGAAGGCTGAAGCCAAAAGAATTAAAAGATTTATTAATACCCTGCTCTTAAATTCTAGACCAAGCATCTGTTATAGGCAAGCACTGCAGACAGGACATTGGGCTGAGCCCAGATGGAGAACTGACCCAATTTAAAGTAACCAAACCAAACTATTCTCTGTGGTTTAGATAAGGATATATTATTATACAGTACTTAATCTACAGTTAATTTATTTTAGCCTGGGTGAAAATTTACATGATGGCCACCCATATTTAAATAAAGATAGTACTTTTCCTCCAGCTTTCAGTGCAGCAAATGTTAGGATTTTATTAATACGCAGGGAAATGTATTTGCATTATATTCCATAAAGTGATCTCAATCTCTGCTAGGGTGAAAGTAATTTAAAAGCTACTTCTTTATAAAATAGTATTACAGACTTATTAAAGTAATTAAATATCTCTATAAGAGAGACAGAATTGCTCTTACACTAAAGTCTGAAGCACTTTATAGTTGTATTTCTTAACCAGAATAGTGCTTTAAATCAATTATATCCTGTTATAATGATCTTTTTGCTAAAATACATGGTTTGTCGCATTGTGGTAGAAGCAATTAATAGCCTTTTAACACCAACTCCATACATCCTGCATACCATATATGCAAATATGTGGAACATAACACACCTTTAGGAAGCATTTTAAAATAATTTAAGTGCTGCCATAAATCATTAAAATTAATCTTAGCCTGAGTAATTATTTTTGATTGGTTCAATGTGTCATTTTACTTAATACATTGTGTTCTTCTAATTGGCCAAGATTTTAATAACAAATTACAAAAGGGTGTGGGGGAGGATGGGTAGTACAACTAACAGTTTTAATATATGTGGTGTCCTGAACTCAGTTAATTAATCCAAACAGCAGCGTTTGAAATGGCATCTGGCTGATGCAACTGGAAGTGCTTTTATAATCCTAAAATGCTCTTTAACTAATCTGCTCAGGCTTCTTAAATCAGTATTTTTAATTACTGCTATTATTTGAAATAAAACATATCTTGTTAAAGAAGTCTATGGTGACTGGTATCTTCAGGGTATATTCTGTTTACTTTTTTTTGGTTTTGTTTTTAATTTGTAATCCTTCCTCCTTAAAGAATTTTGGGAAATACTGTGATTTCACTTCCTGTCTTGAGGGCCTGTGGCTACTGTGTCCTTGGAGGAGATGAAAGAACTTGCTGTGACACTGAGGGCTAGGCTGGTCAGGGATGTTATTCTACTGTAATTATGCCAATTCTATTCCTTTTTTCAGATAGTCTGCTCTCAAATAATTTCTTCCATAATAATTATCCTTTGATGAAAGTAGAGAATCAAGTGCTGTTTGCAGAAGAGAAACTAATTGGGACTGTGATCCTGGAAACTGGCCTATTTTAACCATTCTGGTTTAGCTGTTCCAGGTGGACACTTTTCTACGGAATAAGTATTCTACTTTGTGAAAAGCGGACTTATCTTGGCATGAAAGATGGGACTTCCAGAAGGGGGAAAGATGACTATGCTAATACTATTTCTACCCAGGATCCTGAACTGAGGCCACTCTGCAGGAAAGAGACACCAATTCCATCCATTTTGGCTCATTGTATAAATTGAGCACCTGCACACTGGAGAATCAAGAACAGGTCTTTGACTTCCACTTAAGCACAGCTGATGGATAAGACAAAGGGGTTATATCCCTGCAAGTTCCACTTTCATGTCTTTTAGCTATGTTCAGATTTGGATACTGAGGCAGGAGAGTGACAACAATGTCTTTTTGAAGATTACTCCCAGATATCAAATGCCACTGCCCCATGGAGCAAGCTTTCTTGCTACTCCTAGAAATTGTATTTTTCTCAGGAAATAGGATGGTGGGAACACCTTGGCCTTCATTACCTCCTAAGTTTTGAACAGGAGCATCTGAGGTAGGTACCATCTGGATCCGTAAGATTTATGATTTCATGCTAAGTCATTATTATTAAGGAGATGTGAAATAGTGTTTGTGTTTGAAACAGACTCAAGAAAGCTTTAAGTTACGTATCTCAGGTCCTGCTGGCTGTCCAGGTGGAGCAGGACAGAGCTCAGCTCATACTGGTGAAGCCATCCAAGAAACAGAGGCCATATTCAGGATGAAAGCAGCAGCCCAAGCATGGGTATGTCCTGAAGCAGTACAACACAGATGGAAAAGTTTTTTAAAGACTATGTTTTTTAAATCCCTGACTTATTTAAAAAATTAAATAAAATTAATAACAGTGTTCCAAATGCAGAAAATTAATTCAAAATACGATTTAAGAGGTAAAATTTAAATTTGAAGCTCACGGTCCCCTGCTCCATTTTAAAAAGGGTTAATACTATTTCTGTTTCAAATTCATTTATTTGAAAATTCGTAAAAATCCACAAAGTTTTTTCAGACAAAAATCTCTCATTTCAGCAGTAAGAATTCTCCTTTCAAATAGGGAGAAGTGCTGGCCATAAATCAAAACCATCAGTCTTTGTGTTACAACTTCAGCCTTGTTTTCTGTTTGATATTTTCTACCCAAGAGTAGAGTTTTGATAAATCCCTTAAGACTTCAGTGGTATATAAGATGCTGAGTGGGACTTCAAAAAGCACTTAGGGAAGTATGGACAGGTAAGTACTAAAATATTTCTAAAATTAGTCCTATGTTCCCATTGTCTTCAATTATACTTCAGAAGAGTGCTATAAGGGTAGATGAAATCAAGATCATCACATGCTCACTTACTCTCCTAGCAGGTATCACCATAAATAGCACACGGTTGTGGGTACCATAAACCATAACTGGTGAGGGATCTTGTTCTTAGGCAGAGATCTTCACACCTTGGCAGTTTACAGGGTGCCCCTTTAATTAGAGAAGAAAGACCTTGTACTTGAAATTTCAGCTGCCTCTTCATATGCAGCGCTGCTGTCCCTACTTCTGTAAGTCAAAGAGAAGTCTCCCTGAGAAGCCCTGGGTGGAGCTATATCCTTCCAGTCCATGTCATGCCAGTTATTTTTAGATACTAATGATTACTGGAGAGTTTCAGACTAAGGATGTCTCACTCCACCCACAACTCTCCCAGGGCCTGGTTATTTGTAAGGTTCACAGAAAAGGCTGTGATTTCATGTAACAGGGCTATCCAGAACAGGGACTTCAGTTTGAGTGGAAGTCTTGGCTCAGGATTTTCTGTTTTTTCTTAGTTTACCATCAGCTGGTTAGTGTTACTCAACAAAGTTTGTGCATGTGTGTTGTTAGACTCTTGCTCCTATTTTGTCGCTCTGTACTATACTGTAGTTTGTTGTAATAATTACAGGCTAATGTTGTAATTATAGGCTTCTTAATTTTAATTTATTTTCATGGCAATGGCTCTGGTGAGATTTTTCTTTAAAAAGCAGATACAAATTATAATGAAAATAATGTGTAATTTGGGGGAAACGATGCAAACAGATCAGTAAAACATCAAGTTAATGGCACAGATAAAAAAGCAAACAGATATTAATAACCTTTCCAGGTTGGAAAGCAGGTAAAAAAAAATCACCTCCTCTTCCCTTCAAATGTCAACATTTGGAAAGCTATAGTTAACTGCATGTGTGCAAACAGGCAACTCAGTACCCTCAGCTTTCACAAAACTAAAATATTGGGCAGCACTGCGTGGGATCAGGCCCACAATCCCTTTCTCCAATTCTTCCAGGACTCCATTCTTTGATGGAACACAACTCAGTGATTATGGCAGGAGTACCTAGAAATAAACAAAAGTGATTCCCTGGGCGCGGGGCGGGGGAAAGGTAACATGCAAAATCCCCTAAGAGGTTAACAGCTCCTGCACATATACTGCAACCTCCATTCAGAAAAATGTGTGTAAGTACTTCATTTTATGTACTTTGTCACAAGTGTTTGCTCAGTCCATGAGACTTGAGTTTTGTCTGCAACAGACTGCCTGAAACTGTATATTGAATGTTTAGGGAGCCAAAATCTATCAGTTCTGAATACTGGGCCAAATCACTCGCACATCTGAACACAGCTGGACACTGTACAGCCAAAAGTCACTGTGACAGCCAACCACAGATATACCTCCCCCCATGTGCCAAACACCAGCCTTTGAGGATTGTTAGCTCAAGATGAATCTCTGAGTTAGTGAAGTTTAATTTCTAACTGTGAGTTACTTTTTTCTGCAAAAGCCCATACCAAATGAAATGCTTTCTCAAATCTTACAAGATATATATTTGAGAATGCATTTGAGACTATACACTTGATTCAATAGGCTAGCTGGTCTTTGTCTCTTAATACATTAACAAGCTGGAACCTCAAAGAAGGCTTTCACCTTCTATATTTGATTAATGCTAATTATTTTATTTTCTGTGGGTTCTTGTCCCATTGTCTGTAGCTTTAGTGAAAATTTCCCGCTAAGACTGTAAGTGATGGGACTATCACCTTCTGTGTTTGATGGGCTCATGTTCCTTCTGTAGAAGGGTTTTCTGTAAAAGCATGCTATGTCAGTATCCTTCTCTCTCCCATCTTCCATGTTCTGTCACTTCATGCTCATAAAAAATTAATACACAAATGGTTTCTCAGCTGAACATGTCTTCCAATATTCTGTGGGTGTTGACATTCAATATACACTACATAATTTTATTGAAAAAGTATCAACTAAAATAAACAATGTAGATCAGACATTTAAACTATATATCTGAAAAACCATTTTCATAGTAGAAATACTTGGTATGAAACTGATCATTGCAAGATATGAAAGACTTAAGATTACATTCTAAGATGAACTTGTATTAATTACATTCTAACATGATCTTGCATTAAATTATAAGAGTGCAAGTATTTTGTAGACTTAACACATTATTAATGTTATATACAAATAACAGTTCTTCTGCCTCAAAAATGCAAACAGATCTAGGGTGCCAGAGGCAGTTGTCTCCCAACACATCATAATACTATGCACAGGTTTAGGGAAGAAATTAAAAATAACACTGAATTGAAACAGTCAAGGGAATTTAGGTAGGCAGAACATAATTACCCATGCTGGAATTTGGCCAAGACACTGGGTCTAACACTCATACCCTTTTGAAAAATGCCAAGAGATCTTTAATGAGAACAAGTACCAAGGGATCTCTAATGAGAACAAGGTCAGGACCTTCATTTTATATCTCAGCTGAAACATACCATTCTCAGCAGCACTACCCTACCTAACACACGGCTGGGGCATAAGTTCAGATCTGACTCAGAAAGAAGAGTGACACCAACAGCATCACCACCACCTTCTTTCATACCTTGTTCTCCATGGGTTTCTCCCACTCCACAGCTTAGCAAAGTGCTCTTTGTCAGGTAGAGCAGAACATGGTATTTCTTTTTAAATGTATTTGGCTCAGCCATCGTTGTCCCTGTTTGGTATTTTCCTCTGGGTAAATCTGTCAATGGGTACTGGCTGACTATGAATGGTGAGTTAACCAAGGACAGTAAAGTGGAATCTACTCTTGACATGAGAGAATATAATTATAACCAGAAACACAAAAGCAGAAAGTGTTTCATTCTAGTAATTTTAATCATTTGCATTTGTTACTAAAAGACCTTAAAATAGTTTTGCAATGACAGTTTTAGATTGTCAGAAGAGTCTTTACTATTTAGTGAAACACTTTAACATACATTTTGTCAATTCAAATATTGTCTTTCTGACCTTCCCAGTTCCTTGGCTTATAAAGTTGAGAATTTGGCTATTTCTGTTACCATTTTCATGATTCACGTATGGCATATTATTGTCTATTTGCACATCATGATGTAATCATTTCCAAAACAGCCACCAAAAAAAAAAAAAAGGAAAAAGCAATCCTAAATTTCAAATGCTACTGAATTCAAATGCCACATGTTAATAAACAGTGCAGTTTTCAGAGGCACTAAGCATACTCAGATTCTGTTTATTTTGGTTTATTCGTACTGATGGCATATGATCACATGCTAAAAATGTGCTTGCCATGATTAGGCCCCAAGCCGAAACAAACTAATTTAAAGACACTTCAATAGTATTTGCAACGGCAGCAAATATAACCACAGGCAGTTGCTCTCTTATTTGTCTTCCATTTATTCCTACTAGGTCAACAACAAGCACAGCTGGTCCCAGATGGTCCATGGCTTGAACAGCCCAACAGCAATGTCCTGCTTTGATTGATCAAGATACAAAAAACTCTACTGTTACAGGTGACAAAACGTGTCCTTACCCTCCCAGCATTACAGGTACCACCATAAGAAAGTCTTCATTGAGCTCATTAAACTATCTTTTTTCCTACTCTTTTCTGCTGACTACCTACACACCTGTGAGCTGATCCTCAAAATAACACAAAAGAAAAGTGTCCTTGATGTTTCTGCACCAAATGGAAAGACAGCTTCCCCCAGCTGGACCAGCCCACAGCCTATACACTTTGTGGAGTTCACAACTACATCAGTCTGCTGATGGTCTTACTGTACTGTTGTATAATAGTGTAATAGCTTACTTCAGCTTTGACTTCTCTCCATGCTTAACATATCCTAAATAGTCTATTTCTGCATTCTTTAAATTGCGCACTATCTTCCTTTAGACTAACTTGTTTGTCCTTAGGATCTTCCCTTGATAAAAAAACTACAAAACAGTGAAGAGTCAGGAAATGCAAGTCAACCACATCTTTCTTGGCATAACAGGCTGGTTTTGAGTAACACACATTAGGAACAGAAATATTGCAGCGTGTATGCTACTCTTGCTAAATACCTGGTTTGACAGAGGTACCTAAGAGACAGAATAATTTGTCTCAAAGGTCTCATTTGCTGTGATATTTGCAATTACTGTCTTTTATCTGACATCTTGGTAACAATTACATACCTTATCCTACCTGGTAAAGAGCAATTACAAATAGTTTTGAAAATTCAGCACTCCAAAGGCTTCAGCATCAAGGGATTCAAGCGGGATCTACTAGACACAGAAAGTGCTTAGTAAGGCAAGGAACCACCAACTGACACAGGGACAACTGGACATGGGAGAGACTGCACTGCCACATTGCCACCTCTTCTTCACCTGACTACAAAAGATGGCACCACATCATGCAGCTGGTTGGAGTGGGAAACAGTTCAGCCTCCCTCACCCACCTTTTCCCCATTTAAATCTGCCTCAGAATGTCCAAAGTCAGGAAGCAGTTCACTCAGGTCAGGCAACTGTCTTGAAATCTGTGTGACTTAGCTATTAGTCTTACCTAATTTTGAGCCATTAAAATTTGCTATCTGCTTTTTTCATCCACAATATATAAACATGTGTGCATATGCCCACTTTAACAGGGAGAATGCAAATGAATGTCTAAGTATGTAGGTATTTTGGTGTCTCCGAGTTCACCTTATTCAACATTTTTCATGCTGCGCTGTGTACCTAAACAGACACTATGTATATTATAGTCAGATCATAAGAGCATGAAGCTCTTGGCCAGGATAGCACTGAGATTTAACTGAGAAAGAACCAGTGACTGGACAAGTACTTGCATACCTGAACTTTTACAGCTGACTTAATTAACAGTGTCAGACATTCTCATTTGCAAGACAACATCTCTCAGGCAGATATTTATATTCTCAGATTGCTCCTGAGTAGGTTCAGATAGACAGATAATAGATTACATATATAAGTATATATTTGTACTTTCCAAACACATGTGAAAGTTAAACCTGAAAATGTTGAGTCCTAGTTTGAATAAGCAATGAAAAGTCCAAGGGAGTCAAGAGTAATGAGGGAGCCAAAGTGCCTGCTGAAGTAAGGAGATGAAGTACCATAAAAGAGATTCTCCTATATCTTCACCAAAAAAAAGGAAGAAAAGGCATACCATTACCTATGTGAGACCACCCCTAACCCTGGGCTGATGTACAGCAGTTACAGTTCATTGCCCAAACAAGAACATTCAGAACCCTGAAAGGTCCTGCGTCACACCAGACCGGTATCCACCTCAGCAGGACATCCCCTCACCACTGCGCATTCCCCCAGCTGCTCTTTCAGCAGGGTGAGGGGGATGAGTCCTGCCTTTCAGCTCAGCAACCTGCTGTGTTCAAGTGTTTGCCATCATTCGCTTGCTTGTGCATAACATTTGCAAGCAACTGTCTCACTCAGGTTTAAGATAGGTCTAATCTCTAAGACTAGAGGCAGAAACCCAGCACAACCAAGACCTTAGAAGATACCGAAGATGTTTGAAATATACAGCAACCCCTTAGCCACTACTAATAAAACATTAACTTCAGTCTCAGTTGCCTCTCCTGGACATTAACCAGAAATCTCACAAGGAACTTTTAAATCTGTTGCAAACCCATATTCTGTACAGATAGCAGCATATAGTGTGTCCAGTCCTGGGCTTGTTTCAGAGAAAGGACTTGCCTGAGTTCACATTCACCAAAATATTGATTTCACTTCATAGCAAGGTCTTTTACAACTTCTATACAAGCTGGCTGACCATAGATAAGAACAAAAAGTACATGTGTTTGTCTCACCTTATATACACAAGATCAGTGATCAACAAACCCCAGAAGTGCTGGGTCTGTTTCAGAGAACCCCTAACACATTGACATGAGTATCTGAAGTTTCCTAATAATTTCTTGCTATAATTTCTTGGATCTGCAAAATTATGCTTGAAGTCCTGTAAGAAGAAGGTGCGATAATCTATTACTGGCAAAAGAGGAGGGCAAAGCTAACATTTCAGAGCCTTCTAAAAGGTTTAGTTGTGTCAATTTACAAAGGGTTAAAGGAAAAAAGAGTTTGTATTTTATGAACATTGCTTCACCCATTCTTTGTCAAGATACTGACTAAACCTCAGTATGATAGAAAAGAAACTGAAGAGGTCTTTGCTTGGCAGTGGGTCGAGAACAGCTGTGAAAATAAATGATGACTAGAGAGAGACGGAAAATATATGAGGTACCAGTATGCCTTACTGTACTTTTAAATTTATGTTGCAGATGGTGGAGTGTTTTCGAATCTCAGCACTCTGAAATAACTAACCTGGCAGGTGCACACCTGGTGGACTTCTAAGGGGAGAGATCCAACCATTATTATCACAGACGATCCAGTTGTTAAAGCTGAAGAACTGCATGGCCATGCATTTTTTGGTTTTGGTTTGTTGCTTTGTTTGTGGGTTTTTTTACCTGCATGCCAAATCTACATATCAAACCACAGGCAGAGATTAAAGTCTGTATAACTATTCATATACACATATACACATATTTGTCCATGTTCCTGAACATTTCATGCACATATACATTTGTAAGAATCTATAATTAATTGAAGATTAGAGTACTCCAAGCATTTAAAAAATTATTTTTATTTCACTTTTTTTTGGCATAATATTATCAGAAGTACTGATAACAGGAAGGAGGTTCCACATCCAGTTACAAATAAAAAAATATCCCTCAACTGATGTGATTCTTTTCAACATCTGCCTCTTTTCTTTCATAGAAAGCATGCATGAATAATCAGACCACAGTGCTGCTGTTAATTGTAAAAATCATTAGTAAACTTCCAGGTGCTGTTTACTATATAACCATTGTAATTTTCTATCCTAAAATCAGCATCTCACCAACATCATTGTCTGCCCTGGGGCATGGGGATTGTGCAGCTTTTACATTGTCAAAGGCAGTTGCAACCCCATTTGCTAGCAATGAAAGAAATGGATCCACACCTGCAGCGTTTGAGGCAATAATTCCTAATATTAGCCAGACCTCATGAGGAGAGGGCTTTTTTTGCCAATCCTTTATGATTCAACACTTTACAATCCATTCTAAATCATTTAAATATTCTTTTATTTTGTTACTCCTACCCCATGTTTATTCTTCCTTTCATTTCTCCCTCCTCCTGAAACAGACCTATGAATAAGAGATAGGCACTATACTGTACCATACCTATGCAGCTAAACAGAAGAATTAAAAGCCACCTCTTACTTTAGAGTAGGAATTATTAGACCTATCTAAGAAAAGGGCAGAGAGATATTATACAATACAGTATGACTAAGTACAGATGAAATCCAAGTATCTCTTGGAAATAACACCTGGTTTCTACCCAAAAGAAAAAGTTATTTCAAGTCAGTAAAGAATTTCTGGGCCAGAACAAACTGTATCTTGTAAGTCAAGCTACAGATAGCAAGACCTCAGCTGGTTCAAATCAGAATATTTTCCCTGACTTCAAGAGGGCAGCACCTGTTTGCACCAATGAGGGCTCTGTCCTTCTGTATTCTCAGCTATAATATGCCTGCCTTCCAAAAGTCTCTGGCTCTCTCAAAAATTGCTTTGGAATTGACAGATTTCTTTGTGTCTCTGAAATGACTCCTGAATTGTTATCTTCAGGTTCATTAAGAGATCCTGCTCAGAACAATTCATTCGAAGATAATTCAAACCATTTCAACCATAATGTGGTTTCTCAGAAGCTTCAAACAACGCTGGCTGCCAATGCAGAATTTGCTAGAGATTTAATAAAGCGAATTTCATCTTCAGCATCATATACATAGCATTGCTAGGCTAAAATTAATACTAAAACAACCATCACAGTTATTTTTGACATAGCATACTCCCGGCAGGATCAGCTCTGAGTAGCTCTTTCTAAATACAAATTTATCACTTGTAGCATAGACAAAAAGAGAAGAGCCACCTGAATACACTTAATTAGATGCACCATAAAAATAACATGTGATTTAGAAAACCCCTACTTGTGTGAGCTGGCTTGGAAGCCAGGGAAACTGCTGGGGAGGAATAAAGGTCACAGTGCTGTAGTCCAAGGAAGACAGTGGAGGCCCTGACCTTTACAGTGCTGAGCCCCCCCAAAATCTTTTAGGGTCCCTGAGAACTGGTGAATGCAGCCAATCGAAAAAGAAGAGAGACAGAGAAAAGAAAACCAGAGGAGTTTTTCAGCAACAGCAAGTGTGAAGAAGGCCAATAAGAAAAGGACATATTGCTGGGGATTCATACAGCATAGCATGCTTTAAAAACAGCACTGTTCAGCAAAGCATTTAAGTATTTATTTAATGGCTAATGCTTGATTAAGATCAAGACACTGGCACATAAATCCTGTCAGACTTAAACGTTGACACACTTTAAAGTGTTTTGTTGAACCAGGGCCCAAGCAATACTGACTCAATTAAGAACCAATTTTAAAAACTCTAAAATATATCAGTGTCTTTGTAACAGATTGTATTGTCTTCCATAATGAAGAAGGTTCTGCATTTTCATCAAAGAAACATTGAATTGTCTGGTAACATTTTCATCATGAATAGATTTTTTCTAAGGCATTTGGGTTTTGCCTTTTTAGAATTCATCCACATAAACTTTCTTCTGCTAACAAGGAGAATTGATCATATAAATATGTTCTTTGAAAGTACATTTTAATTTCTTAGAAAGATTTTTTGATAATACACTGTCGAAAAAATATGACTAAAATGCACAAGAGCTAGTGCTGTGGAAGAGTCATCCACATAACAGGGCAGTATACCCACACTCTTCAGCCTTGACCTATTTCTACTCTAGGAATTTTAGTTGTGACCTGAAGCCTTCACAGGACACTTCAAAAATTCTAACAAAAGGTCAGAGTTGATTTAGTGTTTTTAAATAGATTTAAATCCTGAATAATCCTAAGGCAAAGACCAAGTATTTGTAAATATATGTCCCTAGTTTTACCTTTTACTCAGTGGTCGCATGCCTTGAAACATAGGCTGAACTAATTTGGGAAACCCTAAGACCCCTGTGCATCTGTGAAGGCTTTAATCTGGCTACTCAAACAGTTAGTCTGATTCCAAGTACTTTGAAGTAAATGGGAATAGCTTTAATAGACATCAGTAGGTTTGATTCAGACCCATTGGGTCTTCAGAGAACCTTTTTTCTGAATAGATTGGCTATTGTGCTCTTCACTTTTAATACTGTCTTTTGCATCACTAGAAATTTATTTAAAATCTGGTCCATAAATAACTTGTTATTTACAGTAAGTAATATACTGTGTCATTTCCTTCAATGGCTTCCACATAGCATTGTTCTAGATACTCGACTGGAAGTTTTTAGCAGGTTTAATTTTCATAACTCTGTGAAGTTTGTTCCAAGATTTCCAGGTGTGTCTGATCACTGAGTTATTTGTCTTTAAATCTTTCAGGGTGAATTCTTGGTAGGTGCCAACCTTGCATGTGTCTGTTAATTGATGCTCTGTTTTCACCCATGGCAATTGCACTTCATCAGCCTGCCAGACTCTGAAAGCTTGAGCCAAATTAAAAGCCCACTGCTAGAGCTTTACATTCGGTAATTTTCAACCTCCATATTTAAGGTTGGCAAAATGTTTTGTATCTCCAATATTCAGTCTATGGTTTGGAGAAAGAAAACAGATATGGACTTAGTCACTTGCATATAAGCTGTGCAAAAGCACTCTTGAAAATACCCAACTGTTTTGTGGATTTGAGATGATTTGAAATGTGAATTTGAACAGATCCTGGTGCCTGAGATCTTCTTTTATATTCTGATTTATGTTTCCAACATTATGATTTTAACTGTTTATTTCTGAAAGTATTTTCTTCTATCTTCCATGCACTAAAAGGGGTTGAAGGGGTCATATAGTACGCTTGAAAAATGTTTGATTTCAGACCACTTTATGTGGTAGCTTGATACCTGGGTGAAATCAAATGCCAGTTTCAGATGGCCCAAATATGTGCAACTATATGGCCGCATTTGCAACACCCAGCAAAACTAAGTGCATTCATGAGATCCTCTTTTGGTTTAGACCTATTTTACTATATCATAATCTGCAGATAGCTCTGTAATTGTGAAGTTACTGTATCTAAAAAACATCAATCAGTTGATTTTACTCCTGTGTAGAGAAAAGATCAGGTAACAAAACCCAACACATTTTTGGTTGTGCCTTTGAGCCTTCATTACTCTGATGTCACTACCTCTGATAATCTTGGAAAAGGTAATTGTCTGTTGGTCTGTGTGGGTGGTACAGGGATATAAATACTATTACTACTACTAAATGCATATTTCTTCATCATATGTTTTTTAAGCAGTCATTCAATAAAAGTCTGTTGGGGCCTGGAGGGCACCACCAGCACACTCAGTGTCCCAGCCCAGCACCTCTGTGACCTTCCCTCACCCTGCCAACAGCTCAGAACCCCACTGCAGCCCCCTTGGGGCCATTAGTCCCTGCTCCAGTGATGGTGCAGCAGTGCCGGTCTCCAGCCTTGTCTCTGCCCTCATCTTGTTCTGGCTGGAGCCCCTGGCTGTGCCCTGGCCCCAGTTCTTCACTTGCTGTGTTGGGGTCTGCTGATGGACCCCACTACCAGCCCCATGGGACTGTGCCCTGTGGGTGAGGGCATGGCCAGCATTGGGTCATCCTCAGCTCCGAGGGTGCTCCAGGACCCCGAGAGAGTCTCCAGTCCACACTGCACCCTGACATAACTGTACAGTATACAGTGGGGATTTAATTTATTCATTTCCTGAAGTGATCCTACAAATAAGAAAACATACCTAACTTACCGAGCAGCTCCACCAAGGATTACAATATTCTGTGGAGAAGATTTTTGGAAGTTAGGCCCTGATTTCTACACTGATTTTTTTTTTTTCAAGTTATATTTTCAATCCACTGAGAAACCAGTAATGGCATACCCTTCAGGCTGAACATGTTTGTAAATGGTCAGTTTTAAGACTAAACTGTGTGAGTGACAGAAGAATATTCCTTTTTTGCACCTTAGGAAAACAGCAATGACCTGATTCCACCCACCTAATGAGATCTGGAGAACAACATTAGGAATGCGGCAGCACTGGACTCCCCTAGAATCATTTAAGAGAGCTCCAAAAGGCACTTCTTACGGCAACTGCTCTTGTTTTCCAAAGGGAGTGGGTTTTGCAGGACAGGTATGATTCTCTGAACTATTGCTACTACCACAATTGCAGCTCACTGCAGAAAGCAGGCGGTAACTTCCAAAGGGTTCTGTTTTGTTGTCAGGACATCCCAGTGGCTTTCTCAAAGAACCGCTCAGGTGAACTTTATTGGAGCCACAGTGGGAGGAGACATGTGCAGACTTCACTGTCTCTTTCAAGACATGAACCAGAGGTTGTCAAGTAAGGTAGGAGGAGAGCGATTCAGGAAAAACAGCAGCCAGCAATGTGTGGCTGACCAGTGCAACTCCTCTCAGCTCGAATGTGTTCTGTTGCAGACTATAGAGACATGAACTTGTCAACAACTTGACTTGTTGTCAAGTAAGGTAGGAGGAGAGCGATTCAGGAAAAACAGCAGCCAGCAATGTGTGGCTGACCAGTGCAACTCCTCTCAGCTCGAATGTGTTCTGTTGCAGACTATAGATTGCAGCTGTAGACTGTAGGTGATAGTCAAATGCAGTGGCTTTGACACCCATGGGGATCCCTCCCGCCCTAGGATCCCTCCTGTCCCTCTTAGATGCGAGGCTGCTGCAGTGCCATGTCACCAGGTCCAGCCAGTGGTGAGAAGCTGGGCACGTATTCCCAGCAGGCACATGGGCACGCAGACTTATGACCAGCACAAAGAGCCCTTGACAACACCCATGCAAGCACACACTCCACTCGACAAACACAAACAGCACAGCGGCTCAGTCCTGGTCCTCCTCTCCAGCTATCAGGATTGAATCTACTGGTGGAGTATGTGTACGCACAGTTTTGGTCGCCACAGTAGCTGTTCTTAGACAGTCACTGGCACTGGGACCTCTGAACCCCTTTGGTCAACAACCTCTTGCTCCAGTGACTGGCACTGAGACCTCTCCTACCCACTCACCGGTCCAGCTCAAAGCTTGCTGACTGTTGCACTCAGAAGCTCAGAATACAGAGTGCACCTACACAGTTTGCAGTTAGAAAAGGATTTCATAAGGTTATACGATAGACTGTAAAGAGCAAAGAGACAACCCCTTTACCCTGAACCAGATCCTTTTATCTTCTGTTTTGTCATGCTTGTTGATCCTTCCCTTTATCCACTTTTGATCATTCCTCTAACCAATCCATACTAAGTCTTGTAATCCACTTAAAACATCCTGATACGTTTTGAACAATCCCAAAATTCTCTTCCTTCTACAGCCCATAATAAGTCTATGCTCCTTTAGGCAATGGCATTGCAGTGTCTTTTACTGGCTTGGCTGAGCATTTTCTGGTGGGTTTCACACCAGGGACCATGGTGGGTTTCACACCATTTTCCTTGGATGGTCTCAGGAACAGCTAATGTTTACATATATTTAAAGGAAGACTGGCTGCACTACTAGAGGATAAATTCATTGGAGATTAGCATAATCCAGCTCAGAAAGCCTCTCAGCTGCTAGTGATTGAAGACTAGGAGAATGTTAAAAGGAAGTAGTTCTCAATTTTACGAGCTTCCTTATTTCTTTTTCATCTGATTCTTCCCCTCCACTGGAGGAGGGGAGGGGGATTTGTGAGAGCTGCTTCGTGGTATTTTGCTAGCCAGAATTAAACCATGACACATATATTCTTGTTTTGTACTTAAACTCTTCCCTCAACAACTGCTTTTGGTTACTGTCCTAAACAAGGCACTGGGGAGATGAATCTTCAGTCTCTCCAGGATGGCTGTTCTTACAAGGCACCACTCCAGCCTTAAGGGCAATGCAGATCTGTCCCTTTCTGACAAAAAGACTTGGCTGACATTGTAATGAGCATTCATCTCTGTCACGTCTTTCTCCACTTTAGGCCTGTTTCATGAGAAAATATCTCAAATGTCTAGCCTAAATGAAATTACAGAATGTCAGGGAGGAGGAAGGTCTCATTTATCACATGAAGATACTGGCAGAAGCAAGGAGGAACAGTGAGTCAGAGGGCAGGTAAGCAGCATAAACTGATTTGAGGGCCATTCCCCATGTTGCAGATTTAAGATGAACCAGTATGACCTCACACTTGTGTGAGCTAAAATGTAAGATTGGTCCTCTAGCACATTATTTGCCATATTTTTTGCAAAGCCTTCTTTTATCTGAGGACAGACCAAGACAATGTACGAAACAAGGTAGAGCAGAACAGGGAAGGTGTGTTACACTGCAGCCTGTAGATCTGTTATCACAAGCTGCTTCTTCATTTAACATCTCCACTGTGCCTTTCTCCATAAAGCATTATGTTTCTGCACTGAATTAAAACTGAACTATTTGCTGTTTAATGTGAGGGGGTTTTTTATAGATTATTTAAGGCACAATTTCTGTTTATAGTCCCAGGGTATATTCTAATCACCTTTGTTTACCTCATATTCCTTTCCTAATTAACTGACAACCTATTAGCATACATTTTTTTTATCCCAGGAGTATTAATTATACATAATTTATATCATAAGCATTTATTCCTTATCAGTTGGCTGAATAAAACATTTACCTGTTTATAGCTACTTGAGGTTAACACTTTTACACAAAAAACTCACCTGAGACTTCCAATCAAATTATCAGATTTTTAATTTTCTGTTACATAATGATACTGTATTAGTCATTGTAGTATTTTATTCCACTCTAGGCTAAACAATCATTTAGTGGAGCAGTGTTGGCAGCATTAATTAACCAATGATACATGCTCAGCTGAACAATAAGCTGCAAATAATAAAAATGCAGGATGAGATAATGTATAGACCTTCTGTGTTAATTGTATGCTGGAGAACAGTACTAAACCCTGCCCTCAACTGTACAAAGGTAGCTCAGTGAGGGCTATGCATCTGAGGGCAGGTTCTGGCTGGCAAGGAAGGCCTCAAACATTGTCACTTTCAGGCTGCAAAATTCCTTGTGCGTATCTTTGCCCACTAACACTCAGCCACTGCTGAATGTGAACGGTGGAGGGACCAGGTGGAAAAAGGGGCTATTCTATCACCTCAGGTGGCAAGGAGCTTTGCATAAATGCAAAAACAAACAAACAAAAATAAAAAGGAAAATGCAGACAGTCCTTAGGATATTATGGTCTTGTAGGAGTGGAGTCAATTAGTTTATCTCAAGCCATATCATGCTTGGTTGTCCTGTTTGCCTTTGCTCTTTGACTTTCCTCTCGCTCCTCATCCTTCAATGTTCTTCTGAGTGTTTGGGGTTCTTTTAAATCATCCTGCAGCTTTCTGAACTACTTCTGTGTTATTCACCTTCCATCATTAATTTTGTAAAATATCCTTTTTCCCAACTGATTTTTATTTTCCATTCCTTTCCCACTCCTGTGGCACTGTGACTTTGCACTCTGAGTCTCCAACATGTTTCTCACTGCGTCTCCTGGTTCCTTCTCCACTTCTTTTTTTTTTCTGGTCATCCCTCATATCACTCTCCATATACTCCCCTCTCCCTCACCATAGTTCTCTATTTACTTAGCTCTTACTTCATTTGCTATTCATTATTCCCTTGTTCTTTGTAAAACCACTGTACCTCAGAGCTCTGGCCATGGACCAGGCTCCATTGTAGCAAGCACTACAGAAACACAAAGCAAATCATGTGTCCCTGACCCAAGCAGCCAGATACAAGAGAAGAAACTAGAGGAGACGCTTGCTAAATCAAAAGAAAACCTTCTCCTTTCACCCCTGCATACAGATCATTCAATTTACTTTAGAAGGGGGAGAATAAGGCCAGTGTTGTTAAACAAAAGTAATCAGGGTTGGAAGCACATGAGAATTTGGGGGGAAAAAAAGTAAGAGAACAACACAGAAGAAAAGCTGAAGAATGTAGGCCAGAAATTTTCACAGTGGGAGATCTTTAGGAGCAAGAAGCACACAGGAGGACATTGAAAAGTTCATACAATATGCATGATGAGGCTCCGAGGAGACCTCATTACAGCTTTCCAGTATCTGGAGGGGGCCTACAAGGGTACTGGGAGAGGACTTTTTACATGGGCCTGTAGTGATAGGACAAGGGGCAATGGGTACAAATTGAAATCAGGGAGGGTTAGATTAGATATCAGGAAGAAAGTCTTCACAGAGAGGGTGGTGAGGCACTGGAACAGGTTGCCCAGACATGTTGTGGATGCCCCATCCCTGGCTGTCTTCAAGGCCAGGCTGGATGTGGCTTTGAGCAACCTGGTCTAGTGGAAGGTGTCCCTGCCCATGGCAGGGGGGGTTGGAACTAGATGATCTTTAAGGTCCCTTCCAACCCAAACCATTCTATGATTCTATGATGCACAGTTTAAATGACAAATACAGCCACTTACAATGACCTGTTCTGTCTTGGGGCCACGGTTCACCTGACCAACTTAGACATCTAAAATCTGAGTTAGTTTCTTGATTCTTTCTATAGTCATAGAATCATAGAATGGTTTGGGTTGGAAGGGACCTTAAAGATCATCTAGTTCTAGTCAACCAATAAAGGAAGTTTCTGAATTTCAATTCATCACTAAAGTAAATGTCTAAAATAGCCAAGGTTGACTGCATCTTGAAAACACATCCACCTTTCCCTTTTGGCTGAAAATGAGCCTGACTAGCTCAAATACTGACTCTGTGGAAACTGAAAGCTAGGCAAGACAGACTCTGCAGAAATATCCATCCTTGATAATAAACTGGTCTGAAACCTAATTTTGTAACCCTCTGTGATTCTGTGAGGTCAGCGCAGAAAGCCAGAGCATTGCTGGGCCACCCAGGTGCTGGAGGCCTGTAGAACCACTCTGGCCATGCAGATAATCAGGTTTAACAGCAGCTCAGGGCACTGTCATGATTTCCACCTCCTCCTCTAGGCAGGATGGTGACTTTGCTCTCCCAGAAGACAGGCCTGGTCTTGAGGCCCACGTACCTTTTTTTATCTTGCCTCAACCCCTGTTGCTTTCTTTTGCAACATACAACATTTGCTAATTTGGGGTCTTCTTCCCTTTTGTGTCTGGGTTCTTGAATGGAAATAATATTTTTAATTTGAGAATTCACACAGTGCTTCAAGCACAACCTCCATAAACCTCCAGGCTAGTCAGGAGCAGAGCTATGCTGACAGCACAAGACACTGTCAGTTTCATGTTGACAGAATCTAGTATCATTAGTACATAACAAGTCTGTGTGATGCCTTTAGCTGTTAGGAGAAAATTAAGACCTTGGAACATCCTTCTAACCACTTCTAAGACTTTTGCTTTACTTCTTAGCACCACTGTGTTTCTTCCTTTCTTAGTACCAGTTTTCTAAAGATAAAATCAAGCAGGCTGCCTCCTGGTCATCAGGAACTGCTGGTGAGAAATTTAAATAGTATTTGAAGCAAAAGAGTTTCTTTACTTCCACATATTGGCTGAAGACCCTGATCTCCAGAATACCTGAGATCTCTAGGAGTGATGGAAGTGCCCTTCGTGGAAAGTGTTTCGCTTGTTTTCACAAGTAGTCTCTACTAAACAAAACCTTTTCCACTCCCACTTCCTTGGAGAAGAGAAAGTAATTTGGCTGGAGACACTGTCCATGGGCAAGATTTGTTCAGACAAACCATCTCCATTTTTGTCATCCCTCCCTTCCAGAATGGTCTTCTTGTTTCCTTTGACATTTTTCTCTTTTTTCAACACTTGAAAAGGAGAACTAAATTTTTCAGCGGTACAAAAATTTGTCTGAATCAAATTCTTCTGTCTGTATTCAGAACTGAGAGAGCATTTGAATGAGATAAGAGAAGGGAGAGGGAAATGTGCCTTAAAAGGAATGCAAAAACTGCTGTAATGACCTGCTTTGTTACTTGCTGTATGTGCTGGTGCTGAGGCCACCAGAAGACAAGAAGAAAGACTCTCACAGCCTGTTAGAACAGGCTGGATGCAGATGCCTGTTCCAGAAACTCTTCTCCCTCTTCCTCCAATAATGAGTTCCTTTCTAACCCTGTGGCTTTCAAGCTGTGCTTTGTGTACCACTAGCAGGTTAATGAGGTTATGGTAATGATCAGCTGAAGGCTGTTGAAATGTAGTAATCAGCCATACCAGGTCACCTTGGTGTTCAGTAGAAGTGTAGACCATACAGGATACATGCCAGCCCACAGGAATGC
>NW_010226945.1:31505-33323 GCF_000690775.1 Eurypyga helias
CTGGTTCACCAGAAATGTTGAGGGTTGAACAGCAGCTCTGTGGTCCAAAAAAGTGAGAAACTGTGTTTCAAGCTGTACAACTGTCCTAAATTGTACCAGATATCACTTGAAATACCAATTTATCACTGTGCCGGTTTCAGGCAGGAAAAAACTGCTTCTCCCCACAGTGCTGTCGGCTGGCCCAGGGTGGCTGAGGGAGTGTTTCATTCCATGGTACCTCAGGCTCAGGGCACATGTTCAGTGCTGAGTCGGGTAGTGGCCTCTGGGGGTCTTCAGGCTCTGGGCTAGCTCCTGAGCTTAGTCTTAGCTCCTCTGTTCTCCTGTAGCCCTGAGTCTGCAGGCTCTTGGGCTTAGACTGTAGCTTCTCTGACCTAGCTGTGTGTCAGTCAGCAGGTGGTGAGCTATTGTATAATATGTTCTATTTTCTATTGTTTTAATTACTTATTATTAGTAGTATTGTTAATATTAGTAGTATCACTATAATTTTTATTTATATTCAATTATTAAATAGTCATTATCTCAACTTTACAAGCTTCCTTGTCATAGAATCACAGAATGGTTTGGGTTGGAAGGGACCTTAAAGACCATCTAGTTCCAAAACACCTGCCATGGGGAGGGACACCTTCCACTAGACCAGGTTGCTCAAAGCCTCATCCAGCCTGGCTTGTCTTTTCCACTAACTCTCCTCCTGCACCGAGGAAGGAGGGCTGTGAGGGAGCGGCTGCGTGGTATTTTGTTGCTAGCTGAGGTTAAACCATAACAATCACTTAGCAGGTTTGCTGCCTGCATCTTTTTAGAACTCTCGCTGCTGGCTTTGTTGGTGACAATAAGGCATCCAGGACTTTTCACTCCTCTTAGTCCTCCTGATCCAGCTGGGGTTTTGTTTCTCCGCACCGAGGAAGGAGGGCTGTGAGGGAGCGGCTGCGTGGTATTTTGTTGCTAGCTGAGGTTAAACCATAACAATCACTTAGCAGGTTTGCTGCCTGCATCTTTTTAGAACTCTCGCTGCTGGCTTTGTTGGTGACAATAAGGCATCCAGGACTTTTCACTCCTCTTAGTCCTCCTGATCCAGCTGGGGTTTTGTTTCTCCTGCTGTAGCAACCATGTTTGTGAAAGAGCCACTCGGCCCTGCCCAAGCAAACCTACTTGAAAACAGAGGCTGTAGTGTTGCCACTGACAACAGGATCTGGCTTTTGAATACCTTTGGTCCAACTGAAAGAGAGAAGCCATGGATGCCCTTGATCCCAGAGTTCACGAAATGATAGTTAAAAAAATATCTTCTACTTGTGAACATAGTACCCTTAACAGGTAACATTATTTCAAGACCATCAATATGAAATATAAAGTAAATTTTATATTTATGCCCACATGCTAAATACATGCAGTCAGTCTTAAGAAAGTTTTTGAACTGTGCTTTTACAAGTCTGATGCAACTTGTCTCCCAGGAGTAGTGAATGAAGACAGTACTTAAACGTACAGGGCAGAACAAATCCTCCTTTCGAAAGGAAGTCACAGAGTCAACTTTGCCCATTTCGACTGCTTAAAATTAAACATCTTGCTCTTCAGCGAGACATTTAGGTGGCTTCATTTTTACTGAGGTGCGTTGCACAAAGCATCCAAGATATAAAAAAAAAACCCAAACAAACAAAACCCCACCAACCAGAAAGTCTTGGCTCAACTCCTGAGGAGTGAAAAAGCCTGAAGCAGCTTCGCGTGGGATATTTCGCTTTCAGAGTGAAAGATCTAGAAGTTCTCAGCTCCTCGGCGAGCACTGAGCCTGCTTAAAACAGGAGACGGACGGCTCGGGGTCCCCTCTGC
>NW_010226946.1:0-1804 GCF_000690775.1 Eurypyga helias
CCGCAGCCTCCCCCGGCTCACGCTCTCCTGCACCGGCACCCAATTAAATAACTGCAACTCCCTTTTTATTTTCCATTTGACAGTAACGTATTGCAAATGCAGCCCGTTTTGACATCCTAATATTCAGGCTGGTATCCCTTGGGATAAACACGTCATCTGTTATCTGAGCAAACGATGTGTACCGGGACAGCAGGGAGCAGGGGAACGGAGCAGATGGGCAGACCCGGGCGGGAGCAGGGCAGAGCCCGGGTACCACCAGCCCAGCACCCAACTGCCCCCACGGTCCTGCCTGGAGCATCCTGACCTGGTGGAAGGCATCCCAGCCCATGGCAGGAGGTGGGAATGGATGGGCTGTAAGGTCCCTTCCAACCCAAACCATTCTACGCTTAACCCTGGGGAGGGAGGCCAGGCCGGCTTCAGCGAGTCGGAGCAGGGAGCCGAGTGTTTCCCGCTTTTAGCTTTTCATTTTTCCTGACTCGGAGGGACGAGATGCCCCAGAAGCATCCCGGAGCCGGAAGGCATCCTCATCCCGGGCTCCTTGCGGGGGACATCAGGGCTGCAACAAGACCGTCAGCATGTGGCCCCGGCTGCGGACCCTCCCCTACCCCGTCTGCACGCCGCGTTCGGTTACAGCCTGTGAGGGAGGGAAAAGGAGGCTTTGTGCCCATGAATATTCCATAGGAAGAGATGGATTAGTGCCTGAGACGTATCTGAAGGGATTTGCGAGGGAATTATTTATGGTGGTAGCAAGTAAGCACTCATTTAGCTCGTATTATACATTATACAAACAAGGCGTCGAGCTCTGGAAGTTAAGGCAGTAATGCCACTCTAAATTAAATTCATCAGTGCCTTAATTAAGATCTATATTTAGTTCTTAATTAATGGGAGTGGAGCTGGGGGGAAGACGCTGCGTGGGGAGCGATCCTGTGCAGCTCAGTGGGCCGGGGGAGCCGCTTCCCGCCATGCCCCGGGGAAGTTTGGGAGGGGGCAGTTAAATTGGCCACAAAGAGGAAGGCGGCGAGGGCCGTGTTTTTTTCCCCCTGCCTCGTCGGCACCCGCTCCACCAGCGGCTACAGCGCGTGGCTTCAATCCCAGAATCAACCCCCATCTGATGGGTGACTTGGAGCTATGCTAATCCGGGCTGATTGAGCAGAAATAATTACACTTCATCCAGGTTTCCTGGGAGTTTTGACTACCTATTGATGCACAGCTGTCCCCCCGCTCAGGTACGTCCCGTGGAGAGCCCTTTCCCGGCTCCGGGCTTGCCTGGTGACAGCGGATGGGGTGGGAGGGGCGTCGGGCCCGGGACCAGCAGCGGCGTGGGGGACGGTGGTACCCACTGGTGGGTCCCCGGCGCAGGAATCCAGCCCAAGCTCCCTTCCAATGGGCAGGGCAGGGGCTGGGTGCTCGTTGTGCCACCTCCTTCACCCTCCGGCACCCGGCCACGGGGCCCTGCCTGTCCTGCCGGCTGTGCCAAACCTTCACCGGGATGCTGCGGGAGAAACAGCGGCACCGGGACCCTCCGGAGGCTCTGCATGCCCAGGGCTGGCGGCGGGGCGAGGGACAGCTGCTGCCGGGAGCCCCCAGTAAGGGTCTGCCTGAGCCACCTCAGGAGCGAGAGGGATGCGGGAAAACAAGCTAATCAAATTATACATTCCTAAGAAGCGTTTATAAGCTGTGTGCATTCTTTAATCTTAATTAGAAATCTTAGCGGCTCCTGCCGACTCTGTAATCAACGTTTGAACACGGCTGACCCCCATCGCGCCAACCTTGAGAGCCCAGAGCGGGGATTTGATGAGGGAGC
>NW_010226947.1:0-3793 GCF_000690775.1 Eurypyga helias
AGTTTGGGTCAGCTGTGCTGGCTGTATCCCTTCCCAACTTCATGTTCCCTCCTAGCCTCTTCACTGGCAGGGCAGTACGAGAGGCTGAAAACTCCTTGGCTCAACGTAAGCACAGCTCAGCAACAACAAAGATATCAGTATGTTATCAACACTATTCTCATTCTTTATCCAAAACACAGCTACTAGAAAAAAAATTACTTCTGTCCCAGCCAAAATCAGGACCCAGTGGGCTCCAAGTAACATCCACAGAAAAATCTGAACCACATGTCACACATCAGTCCAGTCTTTCAAGCACAAGTACAAATCTTCAGCACCTGAGACCAATCCAGGTTACCCTCACCCACATACTACTTGAAATCTGCTCCAATTTTTTTTTTTTTTTTTTTTTTTTTTTTTTTTTTTAAGGAGGTAAAAAAAAAGAAAAAAAAAAAGGTTAGCCATACCACCAGCCTGGAGACCTCCACTTTACTGCCAGCTCTTTGATAATAGGTGCCTGTGAAACAGTCACTGAGGCCTGTTCTAAGATGAATCTATCATGAACACCTTCCCCACTGCCAAAGTCTGAAGACCATCTACACCACGTAGAAATGTGACACCCATCTCAGTGACTACCCTTGTAGCAGGTGAAGGAAGACTTGGGCAGGAGGGGAGTGCGAATTATATAATTTGTGCTGTCAGAGCAAAACCAAAGTCATTTGACTAGAGTAAGTTAACATGAGAAAGAAAAACAGAATATGAGACTGAACAGTAAATTTCCTGGAGAGGTGGGAAATTGGAAAGAACTGGCGATAAGAAGGCAGGCTCGTCACTACCTCCACCACCTCCTTCTGGAGTTTACCCACTGTCCTTGCTGTAACTGCCCCGTTATTCCCACCTGCCTGTTCAGTGTCCTTATTTCTCCCAGTTTCCTTTCCTGCTTCAGCCATCTACAAAGCAGAGTAGTCTAGATTCTTGTCTGTGATACTAACAGCTTAACAGCAGACAGCCAAATACTTCCTTGCCCTCAGAGCAGAAACAACCTTCCTAACAGCAAGAGAGAAAAGTTAAAAGAGAAAGTCCTGCTGACTCCCTCAGATCTGCTGGGCACATGTGAGAGCACGGCTGTATGAATAAACGGAAAGGCAACACATGCACGCGCACCACACAAGGCTGGCAGCCACAGAGAGGGGCAAGCACAAAACTAGGAACTGCAGATGCTTCAGTTTGGTTAACGATGTTTCCTGTTCACATGCCCAAAAAATCCGTGCTACAAACCGGAGAGACTTCCAGTGCAGTTTTACCTGCACAGCACTAGATGACCCAAGACTCACCAACTGGAGTGGTACACCTCAAGAGAGATTGTCTAGGTTTCAGGCATTTACCATGCTTTTTAAATAAAACCATGAGAAAGAACTTTAAAAAAGATAGCACACAGATCCACAATACACACACACCTCCTCCCAACAGAAGATAAAGGCTCCTTGCATGTGTTTACAGGCCAACGGACCTTCATCCATGTGAGCTGTCTCACTTACAGGCTAGCACATATGGGACACTGCAGTGAAGGCACTGCTAGCTTTCTTGATAATTTTACTGCAGTCAGTAATATCATCAAATAAGCCTTTTAGAAAGGATTTTAAACGGTATTCAGTTTGTTTGTTATTACTGTTTCAAAAACCTCTGAAGAGCAGAACGCCCAAGATGTGAAGCAGTTGTTGGATTACGTAAGAAAAAATTCAATGAGACACACTTGTGTCACAGCACAATGCTATGGAATACAGGCTTCAGGCAAGCCCAGCTCCAGGTGGAGTGAATGAGATTGGTAAGAATCTCACAAAATAATTAAAAATAGATATCTAATTTCTTCCATTACATAACACATTTGAATTGTATAATGTGATGGTGTATTTATTGTCACGATACATAGGTATGAGAAAGTAAACGTGCTTAGTAAGGCGATCCAAACAGTGGAAATTATTACAAAATCAATAATGAAGTTGAAAGACTACAAATTGTATCTGAGCAGTAAAAATAAAGGAGAATCACCACCCACCTCGGCTAATGGAACTTACAGCAAGGCTATTGTACTAGAGACAGAAGGAAATTCAGCAATGGAACCTGACATCTTGTGTCTGGGACCTCTTCAATGAAGCTTAAAAGAGAGGATATTTAACACACTGTACTTAACTCTTTATAAAATCATAATTAGTAGCTTTCAGCTTACTCTGTTGAAGAAGGCAAGTTAAATTAGGAGGTGATCTAGTGCTAACACAATGAGATACATATGCACCCACAAAGATGAATTAAAAATAAAGTAGCTGGACAAGCTCTTCAGAAACAAGTATTTACCCTCCTGTCAGGATTAACGGGACAGCTTTTACACAAGTTTTTATCATTTAAAAAAGAGAAAAAATCCCAAGAAGAAGAGACAAGATAAAAAACAAAAATGTAATAAACTCTGCTTTCAAACCACTCAGCAGCATGAGAACAGTTTTGCACAGTTACTGATCCATGTTCTAACAAACGTTAGATGTGATCATATTTGGAACTGTCAGAAATCACTCTGGAAAGCAGAATAAATGCCACTGCCTTATTTTGGAGGGGGGAGGGGGAGGGAGAGGAGGGCTGGGGTGTGTGTGTGCAGAAATAAATGACAGGGGGCCACAGGTCACAGTTGATTTCAGTCTCAGTGCTTAAGTCTTTCGCAGCCTATGACTGCGATACTTCCAAGAGTTGTAGGTGCGATCTTATTTCAACCTTGCATTCAGCACAAAGAAGTGTACCTCAGCTCTCTGTGCAACACGCTGCAGTGCTCACAGTGAAACATTTCTCCTTATATCCAGTCAGAAATTCCTGGGTTTAAACTTATGGTCACCACCCACTGTTCTTCCACCAACAACCAGGCTCTGTATTCTTAGTAACCTTTCTTCTTCTTCATCTACCAAAGGTCTTGGGAGTCTGTGGAGGATCCCTGCTGACCGGAAGCTGGCCAGTGTTATTCCAGTCTACAAATAGGGCAAAAGGGAAGACCCAGAGAACTATAAACCCAGTAGTCTAACCTCAGTTCCTGGAAGAAATGTGGAGAAGATTATACTGGGTACTACTGGAAGGCATTTCAAGGACGATGCAGTCATCAGGCACAGGCAGCACGGGTTCACAAAGGGAAAGTCCCGTCTCACTTGCCCGATATCCTTCTATGAAAAGGTCACCCGCCTGGTGGGGGAAGGGGAGGTGGCAGATGTGGGGTTTCTGGATTTTAGTAAGGCTTTTGATACTGTCCCTCACGGCATCCTTCTGGACAATCTGTCCAACTGTGGGATGAGCAGGTGCCAAGGAAAAGGCATAACCATTTCCCCTCAGTCTACAGGCTATGCTCCTATTCAGGTTGCCATCTTTGAAGTCAGTTATTAAAATTATGGATAAGTTTAATTATGCTCATTCCTGTCTCATGAAAGCCTGGAAAAAACACATCTCTTGGTTTAAACACAAGCTAACAAGGATTAAATTAAGGGATAGTGTTATTCCAGCCTAAGCAGCTTCACTGGGAGCAGAAATTTCATTGAGCAAGCCAAGTCAATCTTGTACACAGGAATCAGAGGTTGGTAACTGACACTGGCAAAGAGAGACTTTAAAAAAAAAAAAAATAAATTTACTGAGGCAGAATCAGCCACTAGAACAATTTATGAAGCTCACAGGATAATGTTTTATTTTGTGACCTTTTTTTGTTCGCAGTTTGGGGGTTTTTATTGGTGTGTGGGTTTTTTTAAAAATTATTATTTATTTATTATTTTATTTTGTTGTTGTTTGGGTTTTT
>NW_010226948.1:0-352 GCF_000690775.1 Eurypyga helias
GGGAGAGACGAGTTCCCCTGGGTTACCCGCTGTTCGCGCGTACGTTCAAGGGCCTTTTTACAAGGCTTTGGTGGTGCCCACGTTCGCTGGTGTGGCACACATCTATTGTGTCTCAGGGCTTGAAGACCCCAAGGGCGTGTGTAGCAAGACCTGCGTGGAGGTGGAAGTACCTGAAGGTCTCCGTTTATGTCAGGGCTAACGATGAATCTGGTAGGTTTAACGGTGTGTTTAAATTTTATGCTTTGGTAGAGCTCTGAGGAGAAAAATGGTGATGAATAAATAGTCCTGTGCACTTTCAAGCTGTAGAAGCATCCCTGGGTGTTTCCTGTTGGGAGAACTGTGGCTGGGGCGG
>NW_010226948.1:397-984 GCF_000690775.1 Eurypyga helias
CTGGCTGGTGCTGGGTTTGCAGGCTTTGAGCTTTGCAAAAAGGGCTCAGGTATCTCCCTATCCCACTTACAAGTCCTTTGGGGTGTGGAGAATGGTTTGGGGATGAACCCGCTATTGGCAAAAGGCTCATGATACTCACCTGTGGTTTTTAAAATGCAGTAATTAGTTAATTGGATATCTTAAGCTCTCCCTTAGGCTTGTCTGTGAGGCCTGTGCTATCCTGGCTCTGCACCCACCTTCCATAGTCATTGTTTCCTGACACCTTATTTTCCATTCTGACTGCTTTTACAAGGCAGAATTTGCTAATGAGTGATACAGTGAAAATGTATTAAATGTTGACTTCAGCCTTTTACCCTGTGCTAGCCTGATGGGGATGTTTTCTCTAACACAGATTAAACTTAATTCTACAGCCTAGGAAATGGCTGTTCTTTGAGTAAATAAATATTCAATTAATAACTTTTTAAAAAACTAGGTAGATTCTTCTTTACCAAATCCTGCACCTTCTTTCATTACACATTCATTAAACTCTTCTTGGCTGTACTGCTTCATGTCCTGTTACACTTTTAAGACTTATTGAGTATGGACTT
>NW_010226949.1:0-233 GCF_000690775.1 Eurypyga helias
CAAACTTCCCTTTCGTGAGCCGGTGACAGCCGGCCCTTCCTTACAGCCTCTCGCAAGCGCCGTGTTGGCTCCTCACCTACCCAAGCCGTTCTCCGCCCGCCCACGGCGATTTGCCGCCTCCAGCCACGCGCCAGGTGTGTATTTGCCGTCTCCAGCGGGACCAGCTGCCATCGGGCAACCTCTTCCTAGGCCTGGTGCCAGGAATCGGGAAGCCTGGCATGAGGGGGGAGGAG
>NW_010226950.1:0-1736 GCF_000690775.1 Eurypyga helias
AGATTTCTCTTTTATGTCGGGTCTGGTTTCTGGTGATTAAATTTCTCTCTTATGTGGACTGAACCTAGGGATAACTGATTAATAACATGCCACTTGGCGCCAACACGGGGTCTCGAGGCCTTTAATCGGCAAGATGCACAGGAGAACAGAGGGAAACACAGAGCAGGACAAAACTCCAGCAACTATTTTAGCCTGCTGGTCTCTGCCTCGGCGGATTTTTTTTTTTTTTTCTTCATCTTTTCAGTGTTTCCTGCTAAACTCGTAAACTTTATTTGATTTACAGCTATTTCATGAACCTGCTTAAAGTAACATGTGTTCCGTCTTGTCCAACTGAATCATAAAAAGCAATCTTGGATCCAAACGGGATATTTTTTTTTTTTTTTTTTTTGGTAAAGAAACGAGTTATTAATGACAGAAAATAGGCATTATCTTCAACGGCGGCTAATCCGGACCCTGGGGCGAGGAGGGTGGGCACGCAGCCGTAGGGGGAAAAACACTGGGTCGGCTCCGCAGGTACCGCCCGGGCTCCGGGCTCCACCGAGGGAGGGTTTTGCGCAGAGATCTGGGCGCTTCTTTACCCTAGAAAGAATTATTCGTTGGAAATGAACGTTTTCCGAGCGTACAGTACCCAAAATATGCTCTCAAAGACATTAACCCACAGTCCCTGTGCTGGCAGCCTGCAGACACACACTGCAGCAGGTAAACGCGCACGTCTGTCTCCAAAAACAACAGCCAGGCACGAACTGAGCTCTTAATATTTTCTCAAACGCGTGAAAGCACGATTTTCTGTGCACACAACCGCTTCTCCACCTTGATCAAAACAGGCAAGCACACGCTTAATATACGCGGAACAGGTTACATCTACATCGACGTATAGATAGAGGCGCATACAGAAAATTGGGTTTACCAAAATGAGTGCCAACATCAGCATCTATTCGCACCCAAATACTCAGCCCCATTCCCCACCGCTTTTTGTGTGGAAAAAAACACTCCGGGAAAGCTACCTGCAACTCCCCGGAATCAGAGCCCCTGCGCTGCGGGAAGCAGGGTACGGTGGAGGCCCACTACTCGCAAATATCGCTGGTACTTCCCCGTGGGTTTCTGCCCCTCTGAAACGGAATTTTCTTCCACGCTCGTTGCCGCGGAGCCAGCCCAAGTTTTCCAGCTTGCGGCCTCATCCAGCCCTGGCACAAGGGACACGGCTCTAAGGAGAGGAAATGCTCTTTTTACCTTTTCTCTTCCTCCTATGGATATTTTTTCGCGCTTAATAATTTTTGAAGACAACAATAAAAACTCCTCGGGACCTGTTTAGGTGATTCCCACCATCTGTACTTTCCCCTCGGTGTTTTTAGGACGCCCGTGACACCCGCACCAACCCGGGTTAACGCGGTTCCCGCCCGCGGAACGGGACTGGAGGTGCGCAGCCCCCCCTCAGCCTCCCTGGCAGCGTCTACGGCTCCCGAAATTTGTGGGTGACCTGTGAATATAAAGGATAATATGGTCATAAAAGATGGGCCGGGCTCATCTGAGCTTTCGCCCTGCGTTATTGAGGGTAGGGGAAAGAAAGGGAACGGGGGCGAGAAAATGGGGGGAAAAAAAAGGAAGAAAGCGAGATGGATTGGGAAACAGGAAAGAGAGGAAGAATAATGAGTTGGAAAGCACGAGATGTAGAACATTTGCCAGGACGAGGGAACTGTGAGGGTGCCCCGGCAGCCCCCTCCCCGCGAAGTGCTCCG
>NW_010226950.1:1762-3254 GCF_000690775.1 Eurypyga helias
CCGGCCGCTCCCGCCGCCCCGGGGGGAGAGCCAAGGGCAGTTACAGGTGTCACTTGTGCGGCCTTTTTCCAGCGACTGATTCAAAATCTTTCGGTTCTGGCTCCTCTCTCTCAACCCCCTGGTCCATCCCTTCCCCTCCCAGGTCCCCTTTCAAGGTCATGGCAAGATCACTTTCAGGGAAAGGCACGGGGCGCTGAAGACTTTCCCCCTCTTGCCCCCATTAGCTTTCTTCCCAGGGCGAGAGCGAGGGCCTTATCTGCTTTTATTTTCTCCTTCGGCCCGAGATAAACCCCTGATTGACACCCTGTTTGGCAAGAGCAGATTAGCCTTGCTATTCCGGCATCGATAACGCGCCCCCTCTCCATCGGGAGCATCGGGGCGGGGAGCGGGATCCGATGGGCACCCTGCGCCAAAAAATCACCCTCACTGGTTCCCTGAGAGATGGAAGAAATAGAAATGCATCCTAATTCCCCCTCGCCACTGTGCCCACAGGGAAATTTTGGGGGAAATTCTCCCCCCGGCTCCCCCTGTGCTGCAGTTAATTCTGGGGGAGATGCCTTTTTGGAGACAGAGAGGGGAGAGAGAATAGATCCCTTTTGCTCCAGGGATGCTCCTAGTTTGACTTTGGGACCCCCTCACCTCCTCCCCACTTGCCATTTGGGAAAAGAAGGGACTTCTACTCCACGCGTGGGAGGCTCGGAAGGACAGGGCTGTGCCCGCGCCACGCGGGGCTCTGCATCCCCGCCTCTGCTCGGCTGCTTATTTTTCATTTTCGCCACCGTTTTAAAGCCTGGAGTTCGCCTGGGAAATTAATGGGCTGAAGAGAGGGAGGAAAGGGTTTTAATTGCAATTAAAAAAAAAAATCTAAAGTAGCTAGGGGAAAAAAAGGGCGGAAAAAAAAAAAAGGACCCGAAACCACAAACTTGGGAAAAAAAAAAATAATGCTGTTACCTGTAATTATAAAAGTATAGAATAAAAGGCTCGACTCGGGTGCCTACCCCCGAAGGCTCGTCTAAGCAAACGAATTTTAGACCACTAAATGCGGGGGTTTGTAATGGAAATACTGACACGAGGCGAACCGTATTGGCGTTACTTTGACACAAACATCTTGCTGATAAACCCTCAAAATCAATGCCGTCAGTCACTGCTCCAGTAATTAAGGGGGGAAAAAACCTAACCCCCAAAAAACCCAAGTGAGTGGACCAAAATGCTTCCAGAAAGGATGATTATTTAAAATACTTGTTTTCTCCCAGGTGCGTATTTCGCCAAAGCGGGGTATGCAGCCAGCAAAAGGGAGTTTGAAATGAGAGAACTGGTTAGAAAAGGGAAGTAAATTACCTAAAAATTGAAGGGAGTGGTGAGGAATAATCTCTGCTACGGGGGAGCTAAATCTCGGGGAAAAAAAAAGAGAGGTTTAGCGAGCCAGAGATGCCGAAGTACGCGTGTTTTACAAGCGGGGGGCGGCCCGCGGCGCGCTGCCCCGTCCCCGGGC
>NW_010226951.1:0-203 GCF_000690775.1 Eurypyga helias
GGAGGGAAGGTCAGGGCTAGTTCCTCATCCTGGGCATCTGCCCGGTCGTGACTGGGGTGTCGGCGCGCTCAGCACTGAAATCACGGGAGCGGGGGGTGAAAGCATTTCCACTTGGGACCAAACCCGCGGGTCCGTTGGATCAGGGATCCCATCTCTGGCTGAGCGGTGTGGAGCAGCCATCCTGCCCACCAGCGCTTCAGGCC
>NW_010226951.1:779-1059 GCF_000690775.1 Eurypyga helias
CCCTGCCCTGGGGTGAGCCTTCGAGGCAAGTCGGAGCCGTCCCTGCGTGTCGCTCCGGTAAGAACCGAGATGTCACCTCTCCCCGGACACCCCGCTTCCCCCGTCGCCGTGCGCCAGCCTTGTGTCCTGGTCCTGAGCCGCTCCGTCGCTGCGGGGAGGTGCCGGCACCGCTGCCCCTGTGCCTCCCGCTCCCTGGGACCGTTCCCGTGCGTGCGTGGGAATGGGTTTGTTCATCTGCAGGAGGCAAAGAGTGACACTTCAGAAAATGTGAGCAGCAGGA
>NW_010226951.1:1139-1778 GCF_000690775.1 Eurypyga helias
AAGAGAGGTGTGTCTGCAACCGCAGCTATTCCACCTGGAGACGAGGCGAGGATTGCTCTTGCAAATAACGTTCCACAGGATCCGATAAAACGATTTCCCCGGAGTCGTATTTCCCTCTAGAAGGAAGGTCTCCTTTCATAAGACAATATCATCATTGACTCCCACTCCGGCAGCGATGGGAACATAAGCCGTTGGAAGGGGAAGAGCTGGGCAGCGACGAAGTGAAAAAGCATCTCCCTGCCAAGTGGGAGCCGGAGCCCTGGGCTGGTCCCTGTCCTGCACGGATAAAAACCACCTCACCCGGAGCCGGGAGCCAAGCTCCCTCCGCTCCTGCGGGCCCGAGCTGGAGCCGTCATCGGCAGAGGCAAAGGCTGGACTCCGGCTGGAGCAGGAAATCGCGTGCAACCCTCCTGGTTATGTATTTCTGTTAATGATTGGGGATCTCAAGTGGGTTTTTGTGTTACCTTTGCCTCGCCAGCTTCACTTCCCCGGGAAGGGAACAAGGGCTGAATTCCTTTCTCGTTCAGGCAGCTCGGCTCCCGCCCCGCGCTCGCTCCGTGAAGGGATCAGGTTTAGAAAGCACCAGGAGGGATGGACGAAGCCCCACGAGGGACGGACCCTTCCCCTGTGGGGCTTCGT
>NW_010226952.1:0-519 GCF_000690775.1 Eurypyga helias
GGGGGTTATGGGGAAGCCCGGCAGCCCCCCCGAGCATCCAGGCTGGCAAAGGGGATGGCAAGGGCTGAGCCCTGGGGAAATACTCACGGGAGCTGCAGTCTGCTCCGAAGAAGCCGGGTTTGCAGAGGCAAACTCCAGGCCTCACACACACCTCATCCGCCCCGCAGGCATCTTCCCCCTCGCACAGTGCTGTCAGCAGGGCAGGCACAAGTGCTGGACCACTCAACCACCTCCTACCACCCAACCACCTCCCACCGGGGCAGCCGTTCCCAGGACAACTGCCATCTTGCTCCCGCTCCATCCCTCCAGCCGAACCACAGCACCACCAGCAGCTTCCTTGGTGGGCATTTGGGGACCCCCACGGTGCAGCACACCAACCCTGCTGCTCGAGGAGAGCTGTAGGGCTGCCCCCCAACATCGTGGAGGAGCTGCTTGGCCGAGCCTGGGGACCGAGCTCAGGGCTTCGTCACCATTCATCACTCACCGGCTGCACATTCCCGCCCTTCCTGCTTCCAGCCG
>NW_010226952.1:646-1678 GCF_000690775.1 Eurypyga helias
GGGCAGGCGGCGCGGGCCCCGAGGGCATCGCTCCGGAAGGAAACCAGCAGAATAGAAGGAAATTTAAGAGGCTACAGCCAGAGCAGGCAGGACTGGGACCGCCTGTACGGAGCTCATGCCGGGTCCCCGATACTCTGGGAGCGGCTCAAAGCTTTGCCGGCAACTCGGGATAAAGGCACCAGAGCAACGGCAAAGGAAGGTGCTCATGGCCAGGCCAACGGGAGGGGCAAGGTAGCGGCAAAGCGGAAGGGACGGCAGCTCCAAGAGCCCTTTGGGGGTTGCTATGCCGGTGCTTCCCACCCAGCACCCACCGAAAGCTTTGCCAACGCTCCCACACCCCCCTGAGGCCCCACGCGCTGCAGGTGCCGGAGAAAACCCCTGGAGAGGGGCTCTGGGTGCCCCAAATGCCTGCGCGTACCCCCACCACGCTCCCCAGCATCAGCCCGGTCTCTGCCCACGAGATGTCCAGTCATGGAAGGACAGATGGACAGTGAGCCCCTGGGGCTGCCGAGAGGCCCCGGCAGAGGGAAGGGAAAAGCGGGGACCCCCACAGCACCCACCTGCAGACATTCCTGCCATCGGGGTCGAGCTCCTGGGCAGAGATCTGCACCCACAGCCACAGCTGGAGCCAGAGCAGGGGCTGGGTGCTCCCCATCCTGGTGGGGCGCGAGGGCCCGAGTCCCGGCAGCTCCCCAGCCCCACGGCAGCGTCCGTCTGTCCCGTGGGGTGGCCTGTTCCTCCGGCCAGCCTCGGAGTTTCTTCCTGAGGAAATGCGGGAGGAGGCGCCCCGATCCAGACGTCAGGGGTGCGGCTGGAGGGGGGGGAGGGAGGCAGGGAATGCCACCACATGGGCTGGTTTTGGCCCCTGCTGCCACCCCGGCAGCAGAAATGGGTGTCCAGGGGCTCAGCGCAGCCACTCAGAGGTTGGTGCCAGCCTGAACATCTCCCCTGCGGTCACCCTGCTCCCACTGTGCCACCCTCCATCGCCCCCAAAGCTGGTTTAGCCAACGTCCCCCCACAACCCACATGAGG
>NW_010226952.1:1798-2092 GCF_000690775.1 Eurypyga helias
GCCTTTGCGCCACTGCTGGCTGCCGTCCCACCTCGCCATCTCCCCAGGAACTTCGTGTCAGCAGATGCACAGGAAACACCTTTTTCCTACCCAAGGTTGTCTCGGACAGGGGGGCCCCGAGCTGGAAGCACGCTGCCCCCACCCCACACGCAGGACTTAACCCCATCGCACCCAGCACTGGAGCCCCTATAGCCTTGCTCCACACCGTTGCTGACCCCAAAAAGGGCTCCGGGGGGTCTGGCGCAGCGCAGCTGGCCTCTGCCCTTCGCACCAGCACAAGGGGAGCGGCGGCTG
>NW_010226952.1:2119-2987 GCF_000690775.1 Eurypyga helias
CACCCCACAGCCCTTCCGGGGGAAGGGGCGAGGGGAGGCTGCAGCGGGTACCTCAGGGGAAACAAGAAACCGATTTATTTCTGATTCCAGCTCTAGAGGTAGAAAGTACCAACCGTGGGGACCGACCTGCCCCCACGAACACGATTGTTCCAGTCTTAAGAGTTCCCAGTAGTAGCAGGAAGAGGTCCCAGCACAAAACCGATTCACCCCATGCCAAGAAGTGCAGGCGTGGCACTGGCAGTGCTGAACCCGACTGCTCCCGGACACGGGAGCGCCCGGACACCCGGTGCAGCGTGCTCAGCCCTTCCCAGGGTGAGGTGACCCCGGGATGGCACACGGCTGGCCAGCCCGGCCACCCCAACTTGACCTTCCCATCGCAGGGACAAGGGGAAGGTGTGAGTGGAAAGGGGTGAAGCGAAGTACCCCCGCAGCGCAGGATCCGCTGGCGGGATCCTGGGCTGCCAGCAGAGGTGCTTGGAGGAACGAGCCAGCAGCGAACAAGAGGAGCCCTGTGGGGTGCAGACCCCCGCTGCGCCGAGCAGCACAGAGAAGTGGGGAGCAGGGGCATGGCTGCGCAGGACCCTGGTAGTTAAGCCGCGGGCACAAGGAAAGGGGGTGGCTGGAGGTGCCGAGCCATCCCATGCCAGGCTGGCACCCCGTGGCCGAGCATCCCAGCAGGAGTGGAAGAAGGCTGTCCACACTGTGGCTTTGCCAGCACCACGGCATGAGGAAGCAGCCAGGGCTGCCATGCCGCTCTCGAAGACGCTAGGAGAAAAGGAGCCGGGAAGCGCTGCCACAAGGCCGGATCCGGCTCCGGTGGGGTCAGAGGGGTGGCGTGGCTCTGTCCGGGGGGCTGTCCGCCGGCTCA
>NW_010226952.1:3081-3455 GCF_000690775.1 Eurypyga helias
TGCGTGTCCAGTGAGTCGATGATTTCCCAGGCTCCGGAGCAGCTGGATGTGGGGGTGTCTTTGCTGCTGTCCTGATACCACAGCCCAAAACTGCAGAGAGAGCAGATAATTGCTGTGGGGGAGAAGAGCCTTCCCAGGGAAGCAGCCGGATCCCAACATCCCTCTGCGTTTGGGGGAGGGAGCCTGCCTGGGAGCCCCTGGGAGCGTGCAGCACACCAGGGAGAGCAACAAGGCTCCCCCCTGCCCCAGACAAGGCAAAGCGCCCCTGGACCAAGAGACCCCCCTGCAGCAGCATCCCTGCCAGCCCCACGCTGGGCATCAAGGCTCCATCCCCGGCACGCTGGCATCACGCTCCGCGGGCACCAGCTCCGCAG
>NW_010226952.1:3713-3994 GCF_000690775.1 Eurypyga helias
CTCCGGAGCCTGGGAGTGGACTTACAAACTCCGAATTTTGGATTCGGGAGGCTGAGCATCCACGCAGTCTGCGCCACGAGCTGGGAGCCAGGAGCCGTCGTCTTCATCGCTGCAGCACAAAGGAGCAGGGGAAAAACCTGCGCTGAGTCACTGGCTCCCAGGAGCAAGAGCCAGAATCACCCCAGGGCCCCCCCGAGCCCCACAGAGCCGCACGTGCAGAGGTGGCCACAGAACCGGGGGCACACGGACCGGAGCTGCCGTCCCCACAAACCACCGGCACC
>NW_010226953.1:0-11857 GCF_000690775.1 Eurypyga helias
GGTGGCCCCGGGTGGCCCCTCCCGCCCCGCTGCCGCCACGGCACCAAACTCCCCGTCTTCCGCGTGTTTCCCTCCTGGGGCACGTGGGCAATGTCGGGTGGAGTCGCCATCCTCCATACACGCCCCTGCTCCAGGCCTTTTCCTCCGTATATCCCCGATATTCTGGCTCCTTCCCGCACAGACACTGGCAACAGTCACCGTGGTGCCCTTGTGCAGGGAACATCCCACAGAATATTCCACATATTTCCCCAAGTGAATGTATTGGATTCCACCTACATTCATAGAATCATAGAATCACAGAATCACAGAATAACAGAATGGTTTGGGCTGGAAGGGACCTTAAAGATCATCCAGTTCCAACCCCCCTGCCATGGGCAGGGACCCCTTCCACTAGACCAGGTTGCTCCAAGCCTCATCCAGCCTGGCCTTGGACACTCCCAGGGATGGGGCATCCACAGCTTCTCTGGGCAACCTGTCCCAGTGCCTCCCCACCCTCTCTGTGAAGAATTTCTTCCTGATATCTAATCTAAACCTCCCTGATTTCAATTTAAACCCATTACCCCTTGTCCTGTCACTACAGGCTCTTGTAAAAAGTCCTCTCCCAGCCCCCTTGTAGCCCCTTCAGATACTGGAAAGCTGCAATGAGGTCTCCTCGGAGCCTCCTCTTCTCCAGGCTGAACAAGCCCAATTCTTGCAGCCTTTCATCATAGCAGAGGGGCTCCGTCCCTCGGAGCATCTCCGTGGCCTCCTCTGGACTCGCTCCAAGGGGTCAATATCCTTCTGATGTTGGGGGCCCCACAGCTGGACGCAGCACTCCAGGTGGGGTCTCCCCAGAGCAGAGTCCAGGGGCAGAATCCCCTCCCTCGACCTGTGTCAAACATCTGACATGTTTGCCACATTTAATGTATTGCCAATACCCCACATACTGCCTATATCCCACAGATTTCCGGTATGGAATACCTACTCATATGTAATATATTCCACACATTTGATATTTCTCACCTTTGGTACATTCCTAATATTCAATGTATTTTCCATATTCAATATATTCCCCAATATCTAATATATTCCCCAATATTTAATATATTCACAGTATTTAATACATTCCCCATATCAATATATTCCCCATATCCATATTTAATATATTCCCCGTATTTAATACATTCCCCATATCAATATATTCCCCATATCCAATGCCATTCCCATACTTCCCCATCGCTGTTCCCTCCTGCAGCTCCCCAGCTGGAACCCCTTGGCTTCACAGCCACAGCTCTTCCCATTCCTAAACTCCTCAGAGTCTGCCGTTCTCTGTGACACCCCCAGCTTCTGGGCACCAAATGCAAAAATGAGAAAAAAAAAAAAATTAGGAAAAATTGGGAAAAGAGGGGCAGGTTTGGGAGAGATGATGGCTGGCAGTTCCTCCATCACAGGAGGGTGTCCAGAGCCGGAGGAGTGATGCTGGGGACAGGTGCTAAGGCAGAAGCACCTTTCAAACAGGCAAATAAAGGGGGAAAAAGGAAAAAGAGGGCGGAAAAGAAGAGACTGGGAGGAAGTGGGGTTTTAATCATTTCTCTTTTCCAGAAAGGCCTAAAGCCTTTCGCTGGCGGAGCCAGCGGGTGCTCTCACTTAGAGGACAAACACCCGCTCCCCGTCTGCTGCTCCGTGAACTTTCCTTGATCCCTTGGGCGCCTCCTAATACTGACCAAATGTCAGCCGAGCTTTAACTGTTCCGGGGAAATCCGGCAGAAAAATGTTGTTATTTCCCTTCCGGTTGCGGAGAGGAGCCACTTTGCCGCTCAGCCTCGGGCACGGGCATCGATCCATATTCTGCTCCTGTTTCTGCATGATGAGAACTGGCTGTTCATCCACGGGGTTGCCATTGGAAGTAATTTTGGGGTATTACCCTGCTCCATGTTCCTGGACACTCCAGGGACAGGCTGTCAGGTCCCAGTGCCGCTGTCAGAGCTGCGGGTGGAGGTGCCGGGGAGCGGGGAGGGCATGGGGCAGCACCACATCTCCTCTGCCAATCCAATTATAGGAAATATATATCAAGATCCATAGGGGCCATAGGAGCCCATAGGGGACATAGGAGCCCATAAAGACCCACAGAGGTCCCTAGGGGTCCATACAGACCTGTAGGGGTCCATAGAAGCCCATACAGATAGGAGTCTATACAGATGCATAGGGGTCCATGGCACCTCACAGGGGTCTGTAGGAGTCCAGAGGGGTCCACAGGAGCCCATAGAGACCCATAGGAGTCCATATGTGTCCATAAGAGTCTGTCAAGACCCATAGGACTTTACAGGGGTCCATACAGACCTGTAGGAGTTCATAGGAGCCCATGCAGGTGCATAGGGGTCTATAAGAGGCCACAGGGGTCCATACAGACCCACAGGGGTCTGTAGCAGCTCATGAGGACCCACATGACTGATAGGAGCCGAGCCTGCAGAGTCCCATTGTGGTCTATAGGAGCCTACAGAGACCTGTAGGGATCCATAGGGGTCCACACAGACCTGCAGGGGTGTATAGGAACCCATACAGACTCATAATGTTCCATAGCAGCCCATAGTGGTCTGTAGCAGCCCATAAGGATCCATACGATTCCATAGGGACCCACAGTGGGCCATAGCAGCCCATGGGGACCCACAGAGACCCATAGGAGCCCATAGGGACCCATAAGACCCCACAGGGACTCATAGAACCAGCTACAAGGTGCCCACCATGCTGCTGCGGGGTCCGGCCCCACCTTCTCATCCGCTGGCAGAACCCAGGCCCTGCACTGGCTGCCCCTTCCTATTCTTCCCCGTGGCAGCTCCTATAAAACAGGGATCAATCCCTGATTTTCTTCCACAACTGGAAAATATCCGCTTCCACCATCAGCCCAACTCCATCCCGACCGAGTGCGGAGCCTGGTGGCAAACACCCCACCACCACGGTGCCCTATCTGCTGCATCTCTGTTCTTAATGGATGTACCACACTGTACAGTAATTCCCCCATTTGTCATGCGATCAAGTCCTTTGATCAGACATGGGAGAAATGTAAATATCAATTATTAACCATCCCATTCTGGTCTTGCTTGACTGGGTATTTTTTTTAATTATTTTTTTTAGGAAGGAGTTGATTCATTTGCAATTCAACTCTCCAACGTATTTTTAATTAGGATGCTTACATTTCTGGATGGGCTGTATTTTTGAAGGGAGAGAGATTTGATCACTAGAGCAATCGATGCGTCCATGTATATTTTATAGCAGAGAGATAGTTGTGAAGGAAAGTGTAAAATAAGTGGGGAGGGGGGTTGAAATCCCGTGGATTTCCTGTAGCGGAGAGGGCTGCTACACCACAGTTTAAAATCTCAGTGGCCAAATTTCCTGCTGTACAGTCATTTATAGCCCTTCAAAGCGTGCGAAACGTTGGCATGAAATGGAGAGGTGGCCAGGAAATTTCTGATGGAATATTTTTCCATCTGCAAATAGTTCCCTTTTTTCTTTGAGAGTGAAGCACTTTGTATAAACATGTTGCCTTAGGTGAAAATGGCTTTGGAAACTAAAATAACCACCCCCAAAAAATTAGAAGGAAGGTGAAACTCAACTGCTTTCTTTTTGGCTTTCCATTTGGAATTGGGTTTCAACTCAAAGTTTTGGAAGTTTCTGTGTTTATTCAGCCTGAAAAGTCAGGCTGGGGCTGCGACACACGTTTCTCCCTGCACTTCAGCATCCACGCTCTCATGACATTTTCACTGGTGCCAGTTTTGCAGGAGGTAATCCCCATCCTCCCCCCTCCCTGAATTCCAAATTTGGCTTAAAATTCGGGAAACTGGGAGCGTTATCCTCTCAGCCAGGCTGTTTATTTGCTTTCTGGAGTTTTATTGAAGCTCTGAGGGTTGCATTTTGCAAGCTGTCTTCCTCCTGAAAGCGAGCAAGCTGCGCCTCTTCCTTAATCATCTGCTTTTGTTTGCTTGAAGGAAAATACCAAATATCTCATGACTTGCCATGAAGCTGTGAATGACTGCAAGGATGCGCAATTGCTGGGTGTCCTCATGACTAATGGCTGAGTTTTCAGGTGCACGTGGAGCCTGCGGAGATGTGTCCCAAATCCTGCCGGATTTTTTTTTTATCGGTCGGTCTGCTTAAGCGTATGACATCTCCTCACGAGCCCGGCAGCGGTTGGTGCGGAGAAGCCTCTGCGGTACTCCCGCCACGTGAGACAGTCACATCTTAATGCCATCTTGGAGTCATGTTGTACCAAGACGATGTGATCCAAGACATTTTGTGGCTCCTCCAAAGCGTAGCGGGGCTGTTTGAAGGTGGGAGCATCCTTTATCCTCTAAACCCAACACCCACATCCAAAGGCATCCCCTAAGGGAATCAAAGCTTTGGGCTTGACACTTTGGGTTGTGCTGGAGCCGTCTTTGCTCCAACTTCTTTTCCAACCCATTTTTCTTTCCACCGGGGTTTACTTCACCTAAAAGCTGGGGTGGAAAGCGAGTCTGCTCCAGCAGCTGTAGCCGCTGTGCCCAGACATGGTTGCTGGGGGGTTGTGAAAAAGCTATTGATCTCCCCCTTGATGGCATTTGAATTCAGTTCTTAAATTAAAGCTGGCAAAACAAGTGAAAGAACAAGCGTGGCGCGCGATCGATGCCGGCTTGTCGGCAGTGGAAGGGGCAGGTGCCGATCCATAAACCCCATCCGCCGGGAAAGGAGCCTGTGCCACGACCCCAAGCCAAGGGTGACAGTTGCTGCTGTCACTTCTGGCAGATGCCGAAGGCATCCTGCAGCCTCGGGTAGCCACGCTGGAGGAGAACCGAGTCTGCAACTGCATCGGATCTTCTGTTTCGTTTCCATTCCAACCAGAGCGGATCAGCCATTTCACTGGTCACCGGAGATTTTGGCAGGGCAGCCGCAGGGGATGACCAAAATGACCAACCTCTCCATTTCCAGAGCCTGCCTTATGTGCTCCTGGGGAAAGTCTCATCAGCGGCTGAGAAATGACTCCCAGCAACTCATCCCAGGCTTTTCCTGAGGCAGAAACTCCTCTCCTGATGGAACTTCAAGAGAAAAAAGCAGAACCCGGCTCCTGTGCAGCACGGTGCAGGCACAGGGAGGCTGCGATGGAGCAGCGGGAAGAGGTAAAACCAAGCTCACCGCTGCCGTCAGGAGGCTTTGCTCCAGCCTTGTGCTCTCTCCTTGCTCCCAAGTCCTTAACGGGTTTGGTTCTTTTTTTTTCCCAGAGAAAATCGTTGAGGAATAAATTCCTCTATAATCACAGGGATGGGGGGAGCTCCTGTGAATCCAGCCGGCGTGGGGCTGCACACCGGCCCCAGGCCTCGTGCTGCCCAGACACACAGAGGTGCCAGGGCTGATGAGGAAAAATAAACCCTCTCTCCTAAATTAAGCAGAGTGAGGGGATGCCCTGTGAAGCTCAGCACCCCACCAAGGCTCTGCCTGCTCAGAGGCTCCCCAAAGAACCTCTGTCCATGGGATAGCTGGAAAAGCTCCGTGGGCTGCTGGAGCACGCTCACGGCACAATGTGTGATCTGGGCCAATTTGTGCAATGGTGCAAATGCCTTCCAGTGAGGATTTTTGTGGGTGTGACAGTGCCTCAGGCTGGAGCAGTGCAGGGATGCACCCAGTGCCATCCCCAGACTGGTTTCCAGCGGCACTGCTGGTGCCTGGGTTCCTCATTTGGGGTTAGAAGACGGGTACACGTCAAACACGTAGGACACGCTTTGGCACCATCCGCTCCTGCAGAACAATAGTTACACTTCATGTTAGTTCAGTTACAGATCAAATAGTCTGAAAAATTCACAAGTGGCTGCGGATACAAATTAACTTAACAAAACATTTTGAAAACGTCGCAGTCCTGGGGAGAATACAAATGCGGCACGCACTGGCGGGAGAGAAAAGCCAAGTGTCTGTACCAGAGTCCTCCCCATCAACATTTTCCCCACGTCAGATAACACAGAAAGCAGCTAAAGCTGGATGAAATATAATAATAACGTGGTCCAAGATGGAGCGATGCCATATGGAAGCCCAGGGAAGTTTTCACTGCTCTTTGCTCCGCTGATGTTTTTCAGCTGTGTCATTGGTACTTTGCTTTATCAAGAACATTACGGGCTGAGTTCTGTCTTTGCAGTGAAAAATGGCAGGCTGAATTTTGCTCTCTATTGCACCAAAGTCATTGGTGTTGCAGGAAGGTAAAGGACAGAGGTATTTGGCTTGTGGTCACCGTTTCATAACTGCAGAGCAAAAGCTATAAAATCTTGATGAATCTTTTTAGCTTCCAAGCCTACAAACGGCGCTTTGTGCTCCAGCCCGGCGCGGTGCAAACAAGGGTGCTTTGGATCAAGGCACCAGCATCCTTGTGCCCGGTGCTGATAGCACCTTGGTACTCGCAGAAAGCAATCTGTTGGGGAAATAAGCCATCAGCTCATTTCCCTCTGGTTTCATTTCCAGGAGGGATGTTTCCAGCTCAGCTGCTCAGAGGGGCTGGAGTTCACCCTCTGCTCCGCAGTGCCTAAATTGAGATGGGTTTTGGTGTGGGGAGAGGAGCCCGTGGGATAAATATGGAATGGGCTAAATAAGGAAAAGCTGCGTGGGATGCTGCGAACAGCCTCACCGTGAATGTAAACCACTCCATATGTAAGGTCCAAACTCACACCCACGCTGGGGTCTGGCTTTCCCCACCACGAGCCAAAGCTGATGTGAAACCACACCATGGCTTCCCAAACACCGGCCAGACCCTGTGGGAGCGATGAGGGAGGAGGGGAGAAGCAATGGCAGGAAATTCCCCTCCTTGCTGCTAGTGGATTTCCCTTTTGGAGTGGAAAAGATGGGTGGGTGGTGGCACAGGGGTTACGAGGAGTTGGCACGTCAGGGCTGAGCTGGCCACGGCCACCGATGTGCACCCACCCAAGGCACCATCACTGTCAGCCAAGCACACGACTGCCTTGAAGGCAAAGGAATTGCACGTTGTTTGGGATGCAGACAGCACCTTGTGATGTCTCCTGCCTCTGGGCTGGGTTTCCATCCGTTAGTTATCCCCTCTTCTTCCACATCCAGCTACTAAACCAGGCTTTACCTTCCCCTTCTTGCTTCCTGTGGGTTTGCTCCCACGCCATACACACCACCTCCAGCCCAACGGAGTCAGCCCTGCATCCCTTTCCCTGCCGCACTGCCAAGTCCTGCTCAGTGCCAGCTGCCCCCATCCCATCCTGCCTTTGCTCAGGGTCAACCCATGGAGCCACTGACTAAAAATAACCCCTTTGGGCAGCACAGCATGAACCAGAGCCACCTGCACTACTACTGTTCCCCTTATTATAATCGCTCCTCCCTGGCTGGAGCAGGCAGCAGAGACTTCTTGTCTGAACAAAATGAGAATAAAACTCGTTGGAATAGTGCAGTGAGGTTAGTCATTAGTCATTTCACCTTCTCTGGGAGCTGCTGCTAATTGAGACGGTCAAGCACTGCTGTCACCTGGAAGCTGACTCACTCCACCCCAGTGCTCAGACCCCCCGTGCCAGCGGGGCCGTATTTATGGGTGTCACTCAGCCCATCTCCACTCTCGATTTTGTTCTCATGGGTCCTGGAAGCTAAAAGAGGGGGAAGGCAGAAGAGAAAAGTGGGCTTGTGAACTCCAGTGGGCCACAGCAGACCATTGCGGTGCGGCAAGAAACAACTCAGGGCTACCAAACCAGAGGAATGCGTGAGGAGAAGGAATCCCCCTCTGCTCTCCTCACCGGCACAGCTAAGGATCCGGTCCTGAGGGCTGTTGTTAACCCGCTGCCCTGCTTTCCTCAGCCAGGGAATTATGGCTGATTGATGCCTGGTATTTATACAACCTTCATTACCATAGCAGCCTGTATCCCAGGAGGAGGGCGATGCCGTCATGCCGGGTGCCTGTGTGCAGCCCTTCATCCCAGCTGCTTTGCCGGCTTTGCCATCGCCGGGTGTCTGCCAGGTCGGCAGCACTGCTGCCCACAGTTGGCTGCGAGTGAGCTTGGTGGGAGACTTCCTGCCATTTTGGGTCTCTGAACATGGCAACGCCAGAGCCCTTTCCACTGATGCTGGGGGGTGACTGGAGGCTAATATCACCCTAGCAGGGACCAGAGCGAGCTCAGGAGTCATGGAGGGGCATCAAGGAGGAAAAGCTCAAGCGCAGTGCCAGGCTCAGGCACCAAGGCCAGTGTAGTGTCACCTCCCAAGAGGTGGCAGATGGCTGGGACTGTCTATGGGCAGGAGCAAGTGATGTTTCACCATCATCATCTCCAGTGCCTCTGGTCCAGCAAAGCTCCCCGATGAAGCCAGCATCTCTATATGGAAAATCCATCAGAAGGAAATGCAAAATGATGGAGATTCTGTAGTCTGAAATATGCATGTGTGTGTGTGCAGATGTCCTGTGGGACCTAACTGGAATGAGCCCTCCAGCATGATCCTATGGGTAAAACAATCTGGATGTGTCCCTCCAGATGGCTCTTTGCAGGTCTGTGCCACATTGGGGTGTGCAAGTGTGTTGGGGAATTGCTGTACCTGGAACAGGCAGAGGAGCTTTTGTTTGGACTGGGTTAAATTATTCAGAATATAAAATAGGAAACAGTCTACTAAGGCTGAATGAAATGTGCCGTGTGGGACTGCGGTGATCTCTGTGCTGAACAAATGGGGCCTTAATGCTCTGCCTGCCCTTGAGGAGGAAGAGAAGAATTGATATTCCTTCCTTCCTTCCTCCCTTCCTCCCTTCCTCCCTTCCTTCCTTCCTTCCTTCCTTCCTTCCTTCCTTCCTTCCTTCCGTCCATCCTTTTCCTGTCATCCTCTCCCAGATGAAAGGTTGGTGGGAAGCTGTAGGAGATTTGACTATGTGTCAGCCAGAGAAGCCCCCGGGACCCAGGGAACAGGCAGCACACATTCACATCATGCAGCAAAACCAAGGTTTCCCCATCCGGGAGGAAGCTCCCACATCCCAGGGATCTGCAGGATGGGGGACTGGACCAACCTCTTTGCAAACATCTCTTTTTCTAATTGAATTTCTCGCCCATGTGGGTCCCCGAAGCTTCACTCACGCACGGGGGAAGTGGAGTTTAAATGGGAGTTTCTGGCTTTTATCTGCCTGCCAGCACGGGTGGGTGGGCGGACGAGGCGGTTTGGAAGGATGTTTTCCTTTCGTTTTGCAGTCTCATTGGGCAGCTATATTTAGGCCAGTTTCTAATTTTCTGGGCTTAATTAATGAACTGAAGTTTTCACTCACAGGCACTCGAACAGCTTGGGAAGTTCAGCCTGGTCACTGGGTAGGAAAAAAATGTCTGTCTTCCCTGCAAGCGCTGGGAAGTGACCTGCAGATAACCCCGGAGGAAGCGTCTCCACGGGCTCACCAGGACAGACCAGCCCCGACCCTCGGGCACCCCGTGCACAACCCGGGCTCGCACACGCGATGCCACACAGCTACACACCACAGCAACATGCGCAGCACCTACATACCCACCGACGCAGGGATGTGCTGCATCCATTCGGGAACGAGTCACACGGACACACGGGTATGCCGTCATAGGTGTATGTGGTGCTCTCCCTGGCCTATATGAGCCTGTAGGCACCTATAGAGGTTTCACTCTATTTTTTCCTCCCTCGGCTCGGGTGCATCGTGGCTGCCAGCTGGGTACAAGCAGTCCCTTTTCACCCTGACACACAGCCCATGGTCATCGCTCTAATCATGTAGAAGGGTTTCAGCAGGCAGACGGCTGTAAATCTTGTGGGTTTTAAGCCCCTTTCCAGCTTTGGGTTGTCACCTGGCTGCTTGCCAAATGGCTTGGCTGATTTTCCTCCTTTGGAGCAGCTCTGAAGGCGTGTTGGCCATTTGTCCCTATTACCTGGGTGGATTTTTCGTATTAAACGATGGGGGGCTATTATAACCCACTGCTAAATGCACGGGGTGCTCAGGGAGATGGGTGCACATTCTGGCTCATCTCCAGGGTCACCTAGCTGGACTGTGACAGTGGAGCTGGAGCAGAGACCTCCTGTGTACCCTGGGGTTTGCTACTTTCTTCCCAGCTGAGCTTTGCCTGGCAGTACCCACGGGGTTAACGCTGCAGAGCCCCTGCCTGCTCCCCGGCTGATGAGCTCTGTCAGACCCATGCTCATCTGTCCAGATGTGTTAGGGCTGAGAGGACACACGTCTGCCAGATGCGTCCCTGCACCCCTCTAACTCCCAATGCACCACAGCGGAGGGGAGACGTGGGTGCTGCTCCATGCCCCTGCATCGCCCACCCACCCCTGCGATTGTCTTGATGTCCTGGGGTACATCTCCAGAGCAGCAAAAGGAGAGAAAGAGGCAGCCAAAGAACTGCTGTAGTGCAGGTTTTTGGGGGCTGGAGAGTGACCCCCATGAAGGAAACGTCATTCTTCCGGGGAAAATTGGGCTAAGAGAGGAGGAAATAAGACCTGGAAAGGTTCTGGGGTTTGGGGTTGTTTTTTTCTTGTAGTAGCCTCCTTCCCTGGTGTTAACTAATAATAAACCTGCATTTTACGCTGGCTCCCCCCCAGCCCCAGTCGGGGCTGCATTCCTCCCGATGTGGTCATTTACCCCAGCATAAAACAGGCTCAGAGAGAGCTGCAGCTCAGGGCAAGCCCTCCCTTGCTCTGCACCAGCTGCCCCGCAGCTCTTCCCCAGCAGTGACTCTCACGCTGGTCCCAGTTTGCTCATGGGGACGTAGCAGGGGGACCTCTTGGCCCTGTTTCCCACACCGGTACAGCACCAGGCATGGGGTAGCAGGGTTAAAAAGTATGGAACAGAGGAGAAGCAGCTGGAAACAGGGTGTTTTCTGTGTGACAAGGTTTAACGCCACGGATCTTCCCAGCTCCTCGTGTAAACACGCTTACTCCGCTTCGCTTCCCCCAGGACCAGCACCATCTCAAAATAGATTCAGCTTAAAATAACACCTCGCCTAACCCCAGGCAGATGTGTAGGTTTTCTTTTCCAGCAATAAGAATGTTTTTTGTTTCCAGTGGGATCCTATTCATCTAGAAATAGGGACCAGGGAGAGGAAGGTGGAGGCACTGAAGCTATAAAGCTGCACCCTGAAGCTGGCGTTTGGGTGGCCCCAGGCTGTCCTGCCTGGCCAGAGCTGCAGCCGTCTGGAGTCCTTTGGGCTGAAATCAGGCAGATCTGTGGGCAAAGAGGGTATTTCTGGTGCGGGAGGGGCCGTAGCAACCAGGAGAAGGTGCTTGGAAGAAGCTGAAGGGGCAAATAAATAAAATAAAAGTGCAGGTGGGAAGCAGAGCCGTGGCAAAAGGAGGAGAAAACCCAGCAATCCCCAGCCACGGAGTGGGGAGACTAGTGTGAAACATCCTGGAGCTGGTTCCCTCATGCAGCTTTTAAATTTAATTTCCAAGGAGCAGCTATGGTGGATGGCGGGGAAGGAGCAGGGCCAGATGTCCTGGGTGCTCCCAGTCACCCCGGTAGCCCAGCACATGCCCCAGCTCCATCCCCCAGAGGGGTCTTTCCCATCCCCTTTCCCTTCCGCAGAGGTGGGTGCAGTCACCCCCTTGTTCCCCAGCCTTCCACAACACCCGTATTTTGGGGACTGTCCCCCCTCCTCACCCAACTTTCAAATTCTAAAAAGAAGAAATTGCTTTTGTGCTGGTCCAAAGCTTGAATTTGGGGGGGCTGCTCCATCCCTTGCTGGTGGGTGCTGCGATGAGCTGGGCAGCTCCGAGATCCCATCCTGGGCACCCTCCTTGGAACCCTGGGAGCTGTGGCAGAGAGTAAATACCTGAAACAAACCCACCAGACACCCTGGCCATGGGGAAAAACACCTTTGTATTAGAACTTTCTCCATATTACATTTGATTGTGTGCTGGCAGCCCAGAAAGC
>NW_010226954.1:0-11167 GCF_000690775.1 Eurypyga helias
TATTATTATTATTACTACTACTATCTACTTAGTGTCTACTGATACTTTGTCCAGCACACTATTGTAATTTCTTCTATTCAGGTGAGGAAAACACTGATATATATTAAGGCCCTCTTTGAAGAGCTTCCAGCAAAACAGACTTGACATTCTTGGTAAGCTTGAAGTTGAAAGAAAACAAAAGATTATACCAGAAGCAAATTCTCCCCTCCATTCCCTTCTTTCCACCTGCTACCTTCTCACCTTACTCTCTGAAACAAAAGCAAATCCAAATTTCTGGATTTTTTTATAGATTTTATAGTACCAAAATATTTAGCTGGATATTTTTGAATAAAGCTTACCTGAAGCTACTGGTATGTTACAGCCAGCAGCCTTTAGGGAATTAACAGCATCGGAGACTCTCATGGGATATACACAAACTGCCCCGACAGTAATACCTGCAAAAGCCACAGTTCATTTTTTCACATATGGACTTCCACCTCCCCGAGTGCAATCCACATTATAAGTACGAGAGCATTGCTCTCACGCCCCACTGCTCCACTCTCACAGTATCTTAAGCACCTAGACGCGGGATGTCTGTTCTATTGCTCAAACGGTTCATGTAATTCTCCATATTGCTACCTCTCTCATGTTCCTTCACCTGACCCTGGGAGCACGTTTGCATTAGCAGGAGGTTAAAGCACCAAGATTTTTATTGACAGGTTCCCTGTTTGATGCCAACATGTACAGCTAAGACACGCTTAATCAGCAAATTACTGTGAGAGAAACAGCACTGCCAAGATCTGTCCTTACTTGTTCAGCCAGACTAGGCCCAGCAGCAACCAAGCAGTCTTTATGTTAATGCAGTCCTACTGCATTTCCAGTTAAAATGCTACTCTCTCGAAGTCTCAGATAATTGACCTCATATTTAATACTTCAACTGTCTGACGAGTCCCTAAATCCAAGTTCTAAAATAATCCTAATCTCTAATATTTTATGTGTATGGGTTAAATGCAGATGTCTGATTCCCCTTTGGTTCTGTATCGTATGACTTCAATCCGTGGAACAATGCCATGTTATAACTGAAATATTTCAATAGTAAAAGCATGCCTCAAATGTGGCTGGGATTTTTTTTTGCTAGATGATCGTAAGGCCTACGTGACTGGACAAAAGTCAAATGGTACTCACGGACACATCAGAGATTACATCTGGAAAAATTCAGAAATGCTGCCCAGATATAAAGAGGTTTTACTGATGGTTACACTGACAGTCTCACGTTGCTCTGAAGTGTTATGGTGCTCAATCTTGGGTGTAACATTGGGGCTTCAGATGGAGCCTGCTTGAGTAATGTCAACGAAAGCTTTACCACTAGCTCCTAAGGGCTGTCTTCCACCCCTGCAACTCTGTTGACTTAGGTGGGAACTCTGCGTGTGTGCATGAGATACACACACAGCCGCACACACTCACTGCAGAACTGTTTCCTTACAGTAGACAGGGCTGCAAAGGTGTCTCCTATCTTACCTAACTGAAAGAAGCAGGTAACAGATAAATGTTTTCTGAAGGAAAAATAACATGTGGAATGCATAGGTCTGGAATGCATCTTTTCTGACAGGTAAAGTGGCAGGCTCGGTCGTTACATAAACAGCAGCTAAGCATGAAATCCAAAGGAGTCACATGAACCCTCCCCACTTCTCCAATTTCCTAAGGACATCAGCAGATTAACAGCAGACTCAATTAGTTTCACTTTAGTGCACTGTTATTAAAAGACATACATTGATGTTACACACTTGTGGCTTCCACATCAAATCTGCTCATTAGGTATCGTAGCTCAGAGTGCGGCCCTGAGTCCATGCTTCACTTTGGCTGCCAAACTGGGAATGGAGAATACTTCCTCCTTGTATTCTTACATTATCTCAAAGGAATAGATATTTCACTGATAGAACTTAAGACGGTTGCTTTGAATAAGACCATATAGGACCTAGTTTGTTCTCTCAGGACTGCTACTTCTGCAGCACTGCCTCCCGTAACTGCATTATAGGAAGAGGCCATTTTTACACCTTAATGAAAACTGAAAAAAAAATTCACGAAATGTAGACATTTTCTCTACAAAATGCACACAACAAAAACTATCATACCTTTATCAAGCATGTCCAAGGCTTTCAGAAGATCCTCTCTGATGGGATGCTTTGCTTTAAAGCACAGTCTGTGAACATTTGAAGGAGTATCATCTCCTGCAAGAGTGGTGAGGTCGATGCAGGTGACGGCTTTCAGCAGCCAAGCAGCCTACAAAGGGAGTGAAGCAAGGAATGTAGTATTTCCGTTTATACTTCCACAGTCAAACTGACTTAGAAGATGCAGGAATCAGAAGCCTGGCTCTCACTCTAAGAATGAGCAAATGTATGAGATGTAACGTGGAGAATATGCGAAGAATGGTTTATGACAGACAGGGGTGGCAGATGTTCATGTCGAGCAATAGCTAACGGTACAAAAAGGATTTGGAATCAAAAGTCCGCTCTCTCAGAATCAAAGGATCAAATTCTAAATTTTTTTTGTGTGAACCAGAAATAAAACACATCTGTAATTATTTGGTGCAAAAAACAAAAGCAAGAGCTCAGCGACAAGGCAAAAGCATGATACAGATGAAAATGTTAAGAATTTTAAAAGACTTATTAATTGGAGAATGGAACAGAAGCACAACTAAAAATTTCTTGAGCTTTCTTGCTCAACGAAAATTGAGCTTAAGACATTATTTTGAAATATTTGCTGAAGATCTTCCAGCGAATTCTCATTTACAGTTACAGCCTCACAAAAAGCTGACATCTCTTAGTGGACACTTGTTCAACAAGGGGAGAGTTTGCAATGGCAAAGTCCGTTTGAGTCCATAATGCCCCTCTCTGACTGCTCTGCTCTGCGACACCATTTGTCAGTATAGGCAGCAAAACTTCCTGTTTCCACATGGAGGTATTCCTCTGCAAACTTCAAGTGCCTGGCCAGTCTACAAACCTTTCACACTTCACTGATGGGAGTCTCCTTCCTCAACCTGCAGTAAATGTTACGCAGGCAGCTGCTTTGGGGTGGCCTAAAGGCCTGATGAACCGTCTCTGGCCTCTGTTAGTCTAAGCTTGACTGCTTGTTTCTGATTTCTACTTTCACCCTGTAATACTTCAGAAGAGGATTTCACTTTAAATGATTTTAAGTTTCTTTTACTTGGATTTTTTTATCCCTCATTTGAAGGAATTTTTGTCTCATGTCGTATGACATGAATCATAAAGTCATCAAGACAGATGTAGTCAGGGAGTTCCAAGAACTGGTATGAACATTTTTTTAAAAGGGTTTTTCAAATGTGTATTTTGGGAAATGGGCTTCAAAATTTGAATCTGTGGTGCTACTTACATTCAAACATGTAAAGGTTTAGAATCATCTCTGGGAAATAAATAGCACATGGCTGTTGTGTAATGAGGGATGCTTCTGGTATTCTTCAAAGTAAAACCTTACTCAAGTAGCTCAGTACCAGTGTCACTAAATCCCTTTCTTCCCAATGATTCTTTGTAATCAAAGCTTATGGCTCTCTATGGCTTTGTTCTTCATCTAGTAACTTCGGCCAAATCAGAAGACTTCCTTTTTATATTACTTGCACCTGCAGTACCTGAAGAAAGCCAAGGTTATGGAATATCCTCTGGATTTTCTCACTCATGCTATTTTCCAAGCCAGAGCCACTGGACTGCTAAACCTGGTGACTTTTTATGCATAAGAAATTCTTGAGAAATGCTGAGCTGGTACCTAACCATTCACTTTACATCTATTCTTTATTTAATCATAACATTCACAGCACAAACTTTCAGGTTCACGTAACTGGCAGGAAGATTTTTTTTCTGTCACCTTCCAGTAGGATCTTACAGCTACATCAAATTATCCCCAAACTGTCACCTGCAAGATCTGTGCTCACTGTGACTGCAGCTTCAGTCACCCCAGAAAGGCTGCCCGACGTGCTAAGCTCAGGATGCCAAGTAGTTTGAACAGCTTTTTTAAGCATAATATAATCAAATGATTCCCACTTTGTTCTATTCCTTGCACCGGTAAGATTAATCCTTCACTGTCTCATTTTTTCTGCTTCCAGGTTTTCAGTTACTGTTGCAAGTGAACAACTTGTTTAGTGTGCAGAGGGGAGGAATCACAGGCATTTGTTTGCAGAACGGCTGTTTGGCAAATGAAGACTCAATTTGTCCTCTGGACACCGGTTACAACCCCATGGCTGAGAGCTTACCGGCAGCTCCAAGTCTGCTGCATGGCATTTCTCAGCCTTTTCCCTTGGCTGAGAGCTGCCAAAGCACTCGCGGCATCCTGCAGCCAGCCCTGCTGGCAGCTCCTCGCTCAGCGCTTCCCGTCGCCATGCTGCCTCTGCTCTGGAGAGGACTGGAGCAACTGGAGAAACCAAAATGCACACCAGGCCAGCATCTGTCCATTCTGCCAGAAGGGCAGTAACAGCAGAAGTTGAGGGTAACTGCTAAGACACTCTAAACCTGCGTGTCAGTGCATACAGGTCAGCCCTGAATAAAAGTTCATTTGCACCACTGGCTTTCGGGTTGGCTTACATGAACCTGTTTTATACCAAAATGGACAATAACCAATCACTCACCTTATTTCAGGAGCTGAGAAGTCAGTTCCCTTAACATTAGTGGGCTTTTGTTTGGTTTTTTTCCCCTTCCTCCCCCCGGCTGCCATAGCCCATCAGGATTTTTGAATTTTCGCTAAGAACTCGCTAAGCAAAGAAATCACACATATTGGGGATGTTTAAGTAAGGAAAAATCATCCAGGTAGGTCAAACTTGACAGGGACCATGATCATATCTTACAGCTTTAAAATTAAAAAATAAGAAGGCAGCATGCAGAGAACTCTGTCTGGGAAACAGAATAAATGTGGTGGGATAGTAATACACAATTTCATCCACTCATGAATAAAGATGACTTAAATTCATTTGCGGTTTTGCCACTCATGAGTTATAAGGTTTTTAACTTGTTTGGATAAATGCGTCACCTTATTCCATCCCATCATCATCAAATACAAATTATTAAAATAAGACATGGACAAGCACATCATTTAAGTTTACATGTATCTTGAAAAAAATTCAATATTGCAGCCGGGAGAGGGAGAGTGACTGCTTTAAAAATACCAGAACAGAATGCATAAAAAGAGCACTTACTTGCCAATTACCTTTCACAGTTCTCCATTTTTTAATTTGTTCTGCATGCCTCACAACTTCAGGTTGATTCACATGCACTTTAGAGATCCAGCCGAGTTCTGGGGTGGGAAAAGAAAAAAAAACACCAAACCAGTCTTATCTATTTCTGTGCTCTTTTAATATATGGTGTAGGACTTCAGGAGAAAGTTGTCGCTTGGTTTGGAACCTCGGAGAGCATGTTGTGCTTTCATGTCCTCTTAAGGGCTTGCGTACTTGTCACCAGTCCGAAATACCATAACAGCACTAACTTCTTTTAGGGTATGAGTCTGTGAACTGGATGTTTCACACAGCATGTTTTGTTTGCCATTACAACTGAATCAGCTTATTGCTGATGAGAGACACTATGTTGCCACTCCTGGACTACTAGAAGTTTATCATACATGTAACATATACAAAAAAACCCCCCACAAAACAGCCTTCTGCCGCTGCTTGCTGATTTACTTCTTGATTCCAGAATATGATGACATTTATCCAGTCCTCAGCTTGTGGCACCCAAGATTCACCAGCATTTTTTGTGGGAGTGAGCCTTTGTTTACAAGAACCATATCCCACACAGTCACCAAAACTTCTCGACAGACCCTTGCATAACAAAGCATTGGGGTTGTTATTGTCTAGAGCTAATTTTACTGCATTTGTTACTAGAGCCTGACTACTTTCCAAAATCGCTGAATACCTGGGCAACATACCCGCCTGGAAGCTGTCGAGATGCCTGCCTGCCTGCCTGAGAAGTGCTCACCTTCCCATGCATCCCAGAGAACTCAAGGCAACATCTTCAATGTGTGAATTCCTTCAGATCCCCATTGCAGACAGCCTGGCTCACCATTTCAGTGAGTTTCAGTATCCATAAATAACCACCAGACACAAAGAGAAACAGATGCTCAACGTTTACTAAAATAATGAAACTGCCTAAAAACAGAAGCACCAAAAATTGGACACTGCTTATTGAAGGGTAACTGACTGAAGAAGGAGAACTGAGGGTTCAGGCTCTTGACTCTTGAAATTTCTGCTTAGTATGATAAACCAAGAATGTAATTTTGAATGTTAATAAACACAAACCACTCACAGAAGTAGACAGGAAAAGAACTCATAATATCTTTAAAATCTCTCATATCCCAAAACATAGATAATTCTTCTAAGTATTAATCATATAAGCAATCCATGAAAATACTCTGAAACAACATCAACAATCATTAACCACCACTCATCAGCAAATCACCACCATCAATCATCAAGTATCATCATCAGGTAAGGTCAGTATATGGACGTGGACTTAATACACTAAGAGATAATAATTCTGGGTCACTTAATTTATTATGTTCATCTCATCTCTACCAGTCTTCTTCACTACTGTATTCAACTTGCATTTGTCTCAAGCACATTGATTAAAAAAGGTTAAAACTCTTTAAAAAGCCAATAACCAAAATCACTAATTTTGTACAGAAATCTCACCCTCAATTTTTTTTCTTCCTACTTCATCATTTTAATAGCAAAAAAAAAGTACAGAACTAATATAATGGCTAAAGAATGTGTAAATACACTTGTTTATCTAATTAGACTTATAAAAAGCTTTGGAGAAGCCAATTTAGGGTAAAGAAGAGTCAGTGGAAATGCAGAATAAAGGCACGAAACATAGCTAAACAAAATCTTGTTCTGAGGACAGTAAGCCACCTTGCTACTATTTCCTATTACCACATAGGTGTAATTAAATGAGTTGCCACGTGTCAGCTACCTTCGTGACTAGTGCGGAGGAAAGTCAACTTTCCTATTACCACACACATGTAATTAAATCAGTGATACCTACAAGGTCAAAATGTTGGCCAAAAGCCGAAAAAGTAAATCAAAGAAGGAATTTCAAAGGAATCCTAAGGAATTTAAGGATTTCATTAAGAATTTAGCATCAGTGTCACTGTATGGCAAAGAAAAGGAGAAGCTTGCAAAGGTGCAAAGCAGTCGAACAACAAACCCTCATTGCTTCTCTCCACTTTGAAAGCCACAGGCTTATTGGTTCTGTCCCAAAAGGAAGAAGCTCAACTGACATGTAGAAAGCAGGTGAGAAAAAACCTATGGCTAGAAATTCCCTTCTTTTTGATTATCAATAAATGTAAACCATATAAACACAGACAGACGAAGTACAGGCTGGTGAAACCTCTGTATCCACCGCCATTGCTTTAAGGTTGAGGCTCCTACGTGATCAGCAGAGAGCAGATATCACTTCCCATGGGGCCATTAAGTCCATGGGGGAGGAAAGCACAAATAAATAAATAAATGCATGAAGGAAACACAAACTTTGTGTTGCGATTCTCCTACCATGTGCCAAGTGCTCGGGCAGAATCATTATCCAATTTACGTAGATAACTTTTTAACCCCGCTGGGTGCATGGTGAGCCTTCAGCCTCTTTGGAGGATGGGATAAAATCAAAGCAAGCAGTTTACATTATGAAAAACAACCCAGAAATCCAACTAAATAATTAATTTATAAAAACTACTGCCTTCTATAGAAGAGTTAGGAAGACTATGGAGACAGCATTCAGTTTGTTAAACATGGAAAATATTCATCTTCTTGTTTCTTGGGGCATAAACCTGAATTTAAGTGAAAGAACCAAAATTACACCCGTGAGTAGGTTAACCCTTAACGACTGAGTATTTGGAGCAGATTCAGCCTGATTCATCTTGTACTGGACTTTGGTAGAAATATACTGTTATTGTACCCATCCCTAACAGACTTTTGAGACCTTCTCAGAAGGTCTGAGTAATCTCTGAACGGAGCACTGCACGATAGGTTAGCTTAAAAGAAAGTCAATCGTAACACCCTTTGCGGGGTGGGAAGGGATGTTTAAGAAATTATAGTCAGTGGGAGAAAAGAGGGAAAAGAATAGCGGAAGTGAAAATAAAGCTACTTCTTTTGCTACCTCACCTTTGCCCAAAGTCACCTGTGAAGTCACCACGTGTTGGCCGACCAACAGCAGCTGATTGCACGTTCTTACTCCTTTGCAAACACAGTGAAATTCATTGGCTTAAGCTCTTTTCACTGCGTAACACATTTTACCTTCTGTTTTTAATAGCTCGGCACTAGTCACAAAGGTAGCTGACATGTGGCAGCTCAATAAGGTGCCATATCTAATTTTTGTGCCTGAGACACAAGTTTCCTTGAAAGACCACAGAACTGGGATCTCCGAGTATTTCTGCAGGTGGGATATTGAACCCCTGTGCACAGCAAAGGAAGAAAACTATATATATATATATAAAAATAACTAAACAGAAATCAGAACTCCATCCTGCCTGTACAACTTGATGGGAGACATTATGCAGCTCACTGAAGGAAATAAAATGGTGTAATAAAAAAACGCCCGGCGAGGAAGGACAAAGGTTCTGGTGATACGCGGCAGCAGATGGAGACTTCTATCTAACACAGACCTTTTATTGAAGACCACTTCTCCATTAATTAAAGCAGCGGGCAAGTGAAAACAAATACGTCTCAGCGTAATTGTCTCTAAATAGACTTCCAAAGTTTGCCATGTGAGGTCTCACCGAATCTTTAAATGTGTCTCTATTCAGAAAAATCACTCACAATTCCAACTTTTTTTTTCCCCTCATTAAAAGTCAGAATAAAACCATTATTTGAAATTGAACTGACTGCCTTTGGATTCTCCCCCTCCTCCACTCCCCCAAGCTTTATGATTTAGTATCTGGCTAAGGAAAACTATATTTAATTAGGCTCATTAACCTTGCAGTGTGAACACGTCTTTTTTTTTTTTTTTAAATAAGTCATCTGCTAGTCATCTGCACAGTCATGTGGCTTCGGGGATAAAAGTAATTAAAGCAGTTACACTATAGCTAATTAGCCAATATTCTGTAATCACTCTTCAAGTTTACTTTTTCCTCTGAAGACATTTGAAAAAATCACATTCAAAATCTTAACAGGAAATTCATCTCCTCTCTTTGAAGAACATGAATCCAAAAATACCAAGCATTTCCTCAGAAAACAATAAATACAACCACTTCATTAGTGTAATTACATAAATAACTAAGATACCTAACACATTCCTCATAAAACAGACTAAGCTTTTCAGAAGCTTTAAAAAAAAACGTGTAGATGGCATCCCTTCAGATGGTGAAACAGAAAGCTCAAGAATGCCTGAGGCTGTAGTTTCACAGCATTTTAAGGCAGCACTGTCCCCAAAAGAAGCTGCCTCCCCCAAATGGTTATTTCCTCCTCCGTGCCAGAAACAGCATGTGTGCTCCTGCTCTTCCCATGAAGACATGATAAAATGGGTAAGGGAAGTGATGAAAGCTGTTATTTCTGGAGAAGCGAGTGAAACTGTCCCCTGAACCTTTCGTGGAGAAATGAGGTCTTCAGCAGTACACAGGCTGACCCCAGCTGGCCGTGCATAGCCGAGCAAAGCCACTGCAGAAAGAGAAGAGCCTTCAGGAGCAGGTCTTGTTACAGCTGTCATACCAGGTAAACCCTTCACAGGTTTGGGGGTTATTCAGTTTCTTTAACATAGAAGCTATAGTTATTTTCCCACAGTGACTCTTGCTATGGACCTATTTTATTTTCAGAGGGGTCCTCCTTATATGAGAGAAGTTCAGTTTCCAAGCCATCAGCATGCAGATACTCAAAGCAAGACACCAAGGCATGAGCCCTGACCTAGAAATCAGCTCTACTGTCTTGTGACACTGAAATCGCGCAACGTTGACCCTGGATCTCATGCAATGGATCACGGTATGCTCCAGAGCTCTTGGCAAACCACTGACAAGCCTCGCCTCAGACAGCTACAGAACAACAGGAGCTTGGTTTCCTGCAGGTCCAAGTCCTCTGCTGTTCCCTCTTCCCTGGCTCCAGAGACCTCTCCTCACCCCATTAACCCAGCTGTCCTGTTATGGTCCTTACAACCATGGGGTAAAACAGGACGCTGTTACTTGCATAAAGCCCCAAAGAAAAGACGTAATGAAAAGTCATTTAATTGCTGAGCTGTGCCTGCCTTTCCCTCAACAGAGGGACTAATTTGGTCACTCTGCCAAGTGACTGACTTATTTCTGAGACATCTATCTGTCCTTCAAATTTGATTAAAGTTATCCAGCAGACTCAAAAGGTGTTAAAAAGGAACAGTGAAGAAACAGAGCCACAGTACAGGCTAAAGCCAGCTATTAATATATTAGAACAGAATTACGCTGTCATGAAAAGGGATGCAACACTTCATTATCTAAATGCCATTTACCAACAGGCTAGCTCTCACATGTAAATGGCTCAGAAATACCAGCTATAATTAAAAATATCAACTGAAACATAATGAATGTATTTCTGGCCCTTCAACTAGAGGGGTTGAGCAACAGGGATAGATTATTTTTTTTAGACTCCAAGAACATACTTTGCAAAACATCTGCAACTAATTATTCATTACTCAAAATCCATACATATATATACATACATACACACACATGTAAAGAAAACATATAATCATAGAAGAATGTGAGTTAGAAGTTCTCTGCACGAAGCAGGGTCAGCTCTGAGCTCAAACCAGGCTGCTGAGGGCTTTATCCAGTGGGGTCTTGAGAGGCCCCAAGGATGGAGACTGCACAGCCCCTGTGGGCAACCTGCCCCACCACCTGGCTGTCCTGCATGAAGACACTTTTCCTTACACCCAGTATGAACTTCTCTGTCTGAAGACAAGCCTGTTGCCTTGCTTCATCCCATCATGCAATGCTATGAAGAGCCTAGCTCTGCTTTCCTGATCACTCCCCGTCGGGATTAGCAGGCTGCTGTTAGGACCCCTCAAGCGCGCTCCTCTCCAGGCTGAACCAGCCCAGCTCCCTCAGCATCTCCTTGCAGGGCAGGTGCTCCAGCACCCAACCAACATCATGGCCCTGAACTCACATTGGTTTGTCAATGACTTTTTTGTACTGGGGGGCCAGAATTGGACGCAGCGCCTAACACGTGCTGAGCAGAGGGGAT
>NW_010226955.1:0-824 GCF_000690775.1 Eurypyga helias
CCTGCGCGGCAGCCTCGGCGGCCGCGTGCCAACCTTCACACGTGCCTGGGCTCGAGCGGAGGCAACGGGGGCTGCTGGCACTGAGCCCTGCTGCCAAGCCGGTGGTGGTGGTGTCCTCGGCAAGCCTGTGGTGTCACTACGAGCCTAGCGCGGAAAGCAAGCCCAGCTTTTTGCCTCTGTGTGTCTTTGGGGGAAGTAGGAGAGAGCAACACTGCTGACAGCCCGGGGCTTTGCCACCAGTCTCAAAGTGTCTTGTTTTCCCTTTCCTTGTAGAACAGGCAGCATGGTAATTCCTGAAAAATGCTGTTTTGCCCTCTGTTTTGTCCCATCCTGGGGTAGATCTATAGTATATAGGGGGAGGCACTGGAACAGGTTGCCCAGAGAAGCTGTGGATGCCCCATCCCTGGAAGTGTTCAAGGCCAGGCTGGATGAGGCTTTGAGCAACCTGGTCTAGTGGAAGGTGTCCCTGCCCATGGCAGGGGGGTTGGAACTAGATGGTCTTTAAGGTCCCTTCCAACCCAAACCATTCTGTGATTCTGTTTGGTGCTTCGGGGCTGAGCACTGAGCAGAACGCAGCAGAAACAACAAAGCCGGGGGAGAGAGGGCAGGGCTGCGAGACACCTGACCTTTCTACATCCTCAGAGTGGGCCGCGAGTGTGCCCAAGCCATTTACATTCCACGGTTTGCGGGTCTGTCCCCGTAACGTCGTTCCTCGGCACGAAAGCAGCGCGGAGGAGACGAGGGCCGTCCGCCCCTCTTCCCGCCTCCCGCCCCGCCCCCGGGCGGAACTCCATTTCCCAGAGTGCGGCGGGAAGGCCCGGGGC
>NW_010226956.1:0-699 GCF_000690775.1 Eurypyga helias
CCGCGGCTGTCCACAGCATCTCCCCGGGGCCTTCCTTCCCCTCTGCCCCGGCCGGGATGAAGTCACCTGTCGCGACAGACTCCTATCGCTGTATCGACCTCCGTAGCTCAGCTTTATAAAATACAGCCCCAAAAAATCCCCGCAGCCCGGCTCTCGCCTCTCCTGTGAAACCACCCCAGGGGAAGGGCTCCCCTCGGAATGCTGGGGGCGACTGGGACTCGACGGGGAGGGCAGGTGGGGTCTGAGCCCCGTCCTAGGCCGAGGACCACAGGCCCCAACCCCTGCCGTTGGGAGGGGAGCTGAACGCCCACCCTGCCCCGGATGATGTTCCCAGCCGGGGGAAGGCCTGATCCTGCAAGTTCCTGAGCCCGCACTGCTCCCAGCACCTATGGGGCCTTTCTTTTTCTGCCAAACTCTTGAAATCTCTGAAGCCGGAGCGCAGCAGCTCAGGGAGGGGGAGAAGGGCCGGGAGCAGAGCAGACCCCACGGGGAGCGTCCCACGGAGACGGGATGGGAAAAAAAGTCACCAGCAAGGGGCTACAGGGGGAGAGGGGACCCCCCAGCCCAAACTGCAGCCACACACCCCCCCCAGGAACTGTCCAGCAGCAGCGGGAGGGGGAGGTTGCAGAGCTCCGGGGCTGACCTGGCTCCCACTCCCCTGAGCATCCCTGCCCACCGCCGCGGGGAAGGGTCCCCGTG
>NW_010226956.1:772-2739 GCF_000690775.1 Eurypyga helias
GCGGCCCCCTGCCTTTAGCCCCCTCCGGGAGGGCAGGCACCCACACTCCTGCCGTCGGGCTCTTCCCCGCGACGGGGACTTGGGGGGGGGAGAATTCTTCCCCTCTTTTTATGTCTTTTTACTCTTAACCCTATACTTCTTTTTTTTTACCATTCTATCCTATATATTTTCTTTTTACCTTTTGACCCTGATCTATTTATCCTTTACCCTATTTATTTTTTCTCTTTAAAACAGCACTTAGAATTTTGTTGCACTGAAGAAAAAAAATAAAAAGGAAGAAGAAAAAAAGAAAGAAAATAAAAAAATATAAAACCACCTTCTGAGAGCCAGGAAAAATGGCAAGAGTTTTACAAGAATGTTCCTTAAAATACAGATCAAGTGAGACTCGGACATTTTTTCTCATTTAAACCGAGAGTTTCAGTGCTTTTTTGCCAGCTTTCTAGCGCATGAGAAATCTATCCACTCCGAACCAATTTATGTAATTGATTTTAACCACTCCCTAACCTAGCCAGGGCTACGAGGGGTACTGGGGGGCCGCGGGAGGTGGAAGTGGGGGCACAGCCGGGAAATGTTGGACGGCTGAGCCTCTGCAGCGTCTGGGCAGCTGGGAAAGGAGCCGGGCTCCGGCGAGCTGGGCTTGAGAAATCCCAAAGAGCTCTCCTAAACTCTGCTTCAGGCTTTACCGGTATTTGCCTGCCTTTAGCCTTGCCATTCCCTCGCACTTCTGGGCTTGGCTAAAACCGCTTTAGAAGGTTAAGGTTGATTTGGGCACAAGGCACAGCATCTTTCAGTGCCCCGGCATTGCGAATAGGAGCTTAAATAGATAAAGAGAAGGTTAAAATCAACCAAATCTTCATAAGGGAGAGGATTTAAAAACTTCAAATTATTCTGTAATGAACTTCCCGTTTTCTTTTAGACTCCGCAGGGAGTTTGGGTTTAAACGATTACACTTCGCGATCCAATAGGGCTTCCCTTTTTTTAAAAAAAGGGGAAATTTGGTTTGATTTCTTTCGTGGAAAGAGCCGGCTCGGGGAGCTGAGACAGACGAAGCACCGCGCAAGGCCTGCGCTTGCAGGGACAGAGCAAGGGAAGCAGAAATCCTCCTCCCGGAGACTCCTTTTTTTGCCCCCTTTCCCTCCCCCCTCCCCGCTCTCCCCTTGGAGGCCTGAGAAATGTCCCCAAATTTCAAGCTGGCCAAGGAATTGGGATTGAAGGTGCTGAGACCCGACCGCCCCCGCAGCGCCTATTCGTTTTTCCCCGCAGCTGCATAATTTCCATCTCTCCACGTGAACTGAACCTTTAATCAAATAATAATAATAAACCTTTAGGCTGCAGGAAAACGTCTTTGGTTTAAACCCAACAGTTTTCCGCATGAAGGAAAGGTGAAGGGAGAAAATAAAAAAGACCAAAAAACAACCTGAAAAAAACCCCACGTATATACAGAGACAAGCGCCAGACTTGGAGCAGAAAAAACCAGCATGGATTTATTTTAAGGTAAGTACAACAATTAGGACCACATAAGACAAACGAACTTGAAGCAGGTTAAAGCAAATAGTCCTTAGGAATGGTCAAGGTGAAATCTATTATACAAAACATCACACGTCGTAAATAATAATAAAAAAGTATCAGATACTTTGTCTTTTTTTTCCTTTCAAAAAAAAACCCCAAAAAACCAAAACACCAGCAAAAAATAAATTATTTCATCGTCTTGAGAAAAGAACAGCTCTAAAACGAAAGAAACTATTGCATAATTGTACACAGAAGAAGAAGAAAAAGAAATCACTTGTCATTAATTTGGAAGTTAGGAATCGTTGGGCGAGACAAAAATAATCCAGTGAACTCAACTTTAAATATTATATTAATGGCTCTGAAAATCAGCCTGATTAGAAATCCACACATTTTTTACAGCACAACAGAGAACTTAAAAAATACCCAGGACATATATTTATATATATATTTATATACTT
>NW_010226957.1:0-249 GCF_000690775.1 Eurypyga helias
GGTAGGCGACATCCCCGTCGGAGGATTCTTTGTACTGGGTTTGCCTCTTGTGCTTCATCCGACGGTTCTGGAACCACACTTTGACTTGCCGCTCGGTCAGGTCGAGCAGAGCCGCGATCTCCACCCGCCGGGGCCTGCAGAGGTATTTGTTGAAGTGAAATTCCTTCTCCAGCTCCAGCAGCTGCGTGTTGGTGTACGCGGTCCGGAGCCTCCGGGAGCCGCTGGTGTCTGCCAGCCCCTGGAGGGCTT
>NW_010226957.1:310-1352 GCF_000690775.1 Eurypyga helias
AGGGGGCGAGCGGACGCTCTGGATCCGTCCCCTCCCCGTTGCGGGCAGGGCAGAGCCGTGTCCCGCACTAACGAGCACGAGTTGGGAGGGGGTGGCGGGGGAGCCGCTACAGGACAAAATAAATGTTTAATTAAACTCTTCCCACTGTGGAAGAGGGTTGGAAATCACTCTCTGGTCCCCTCGGCCCACGGAGGATAAAGGATTTTGCTCCCCAGCCTCTCCCTTTAGAGACTTTCCTTCTCTGCCACCTTCGCCAACAACGGGAATTTCAACCCTTTCCTTCCTGATGTTTTATTCCCTTTTCCCTGTAATCTGGGGACGGACGCTGCGGGGCTTTGATTTCATGATTCCTATGTTATCTGGGCAGAGCTCCGGTGTCCGCCCTTCTCCTGCCCGAGCTTTTATCTGAGCGGTGCTATTAAAATATTGAAACAGCGAATTGTGCCTTAAACGTTTTATCCGAGGAGAAGGAGGGTCCCTGGCCAGGGCTGCTGAGCTTCTTGGCCTCGCAGAGAGGCTACTGCTTTACTGAGGGGGCAAGGGGAGGATTTGGGGATGTATTTATTTTATTTTGCAACGGGGAGCTGGCTCTCCCCACCGAGCTGGGCGCTGAGAGTCCTACTCTCGCTCTTTCCACCTCCCCATCCCCCTCGCAGCAGCCCCCGCGTTACCCACCCCGCTTTCTTTCCCCCCATCCACTCTTCTTTCGGTTGTTTTTGGGGTTGTTTTTTTTCCCCTGTAGGCTGTAAAAAAAAAGTAATTCAGGGCTGGGAGGGAAAGTCAAGCAAATGGAGCTGTGGCTCAGCTGCCAGGTCCCTGGCTGGAGCTCGTGAAGACCCCGGCCCTCCCGGCCCCCTCTCTCTTTGACCCCCTCTGCGCTTTCCCAGAACTTACAGCAATTTCCTCTTTTATTTTGAGGGGGGAGGAGGCAGGAAAAATTCCTCTCCCCTCCCCTCCCGTGCTGTGTACATTGCTGTGATGTATTTTATTGTGTGACACGATTTCGAGGGACGTGCGGGGCAAGGTTGGGGGGGAGGCTGGG
>NW_010226958.1:0-4328 GCF_000690775.1 Eurypyga helias
CGCAGCAGAGTCCGAGAGAGCCCCAAGAGCGAGAGCACGACCGGGAAAGCCAACCGGCCCACCCACTCACAAACAAATGAGCAAGCAAAGGAGGTAGCAAAGGAGCTGAAGAGCTAACGGAACAGTTAAGAAAAGAGTGTTATGGCCCCCGAGCCCACTCCCCACCTATGGACCGAGCATGACGTGCTGTGGAATGAAATACCCCTTCGGTCAGTTTGGGTCTGAGCTGTGTGTCCCCACCCACTGCTTGTAGAGAGAGAGTTGGGAATGCAGCTGCAGGATCAGATGCTGAAAAAGACCTTGAATTGGTGCAGGCATTCCCCAGTGCCAGCTGAAAAGACACCTTATCCATACTTTTCTCAGGGTAAATCCAGAAACATAGCTGCATACCAGCCACTGTGAAGGAAGTTAACTCTTTCTTGACTAAAACCAGCACATAGCACCAGTTTCTGATCCTTAAGGCAACCTTCAGCAGAACAGGCTTAGTCATAGGAGAATTCCCCTAGTGGCAAGAATCCTTGGAAGGTGAAAGACCCTCTAACAGCCATACTGCTTCCAATGGGAAGCAGAGAGCGCAGGCAGCAGGTTACCATCAGTAAGGCTCCTAAGAGCCACTCTCCATCAGTATAAATTATATTGGTCTGTGGACCAGGGTCGTTTTCAAGCCACTTCCGGATGGGCTAAGGGTTAAATTTATTTTCAGGTGTTTTATTATTCCTGCTCCAAACATCCAGGCATCCTAATAATGGCAGTAATGTTGTGGCTGGAATTGGGTAATGAATCTCTGAGGAGAATGACTGATGCAAATGAAAGGGATTTGCCTCCTTTGTGGTGAAAATCATAAAGGCCTGAAGAAGGTGGTGTGTATACTTAATGAAAAGAAGTAACCTTTTTTTTCTTAATTCTTTCAGGTGTATTTTATAAATGATGGGGTTTCTTTATCTATCCCAACCACATCAAAGACAGTCAGAGTCCATGTAATGTGGGAACTGTCAAACCAGTTCAGCCGAGTGCTTCCTCTCAGTTGCTGCCATGTCTTAATTGGAATATATTTTAAAATCACTGGGTTCTTCAGGAGGCAAAATATATCATAGTCTTCCCTGAAGTGAAGCTTCTTCTGATCTTCCAGTTACTGTTCGGTGTGTGCTTCACACTTTAGAAGAATTCAGTCTTAATATATATATTAGCCTTATGTAATTACATAAGTTACAATGAAGTAATTTTTTTTCCTATTTTTTTTTCCGAACCTCACCAAATTGATGCTACATTGAAGCAAAGAATCTCAGAATGGGCTTAGATAAATAAGGATGGACAGGAATATTCTACATCTGATTTCAAGTTGGGGCTTGAATAAAGAAAGGAAGAGAAGAAGGAAACTGAAAAGGAAACAAGACCAGAGAATAGTAAAGATTTTTCATTACAGAGTAATAAGCAGTTAATAAGTGCTTTTTAGTATTTAATAATAGGGGAGCCAAAGGAGTTAAATTTGAAATAGGGAAATAAGACAGCAAATATTAAAAAACTGCAGAGGTGAGACTTTACTGATAATATGGTTGCCTTCTTCTGAGATATAAATTCCATTAACATTTGAGACCTATGGGTAATATATACAAGGTGATTCTGTCACTGCTTAAAAATAAAGTAAAAAATAGAGAAAAGTGGAAGTAAATGACAATAAGCCTTAATAGACAGTGTCTAATAATGAGCCATTCTGTGGGAGGATCAACACAAGTTCCTGTACTGCTTTTGACTGGGAATGAAATATGAGATTGCCTGGTTTGTTAGTATGTTAACACAGGTATGTGAAGATATGGGAGGCATATGAATACCTGCAGAGACAAAACAGGCCACAAAATAATCCAAAAAATGGAGAAACTGAAAATCAGGAGTTTCAATTTATCATTTTTCAGTCCAGCAAAGCCATTATGGCCTCAGTTGTGTAAAACTTCAGGGCGTATGTGAAAAAGGGAAGGATTTCTTTTGTTCGTTCTTGAGACTGATATTCATGTTGGTTTCAAGCTGCTCGGTGCCTAAGTCACCAGTTTCATATGATAAACCGGTGTTAGCTATGCCTTTTCACAGCTCACACAAGCCATGGGAGGACCCCTGGGATATACCCCTGTAGTCACAAGGCACAAGGTGATGCTGATGTCTTCCACCGCTGGCTTGGACAGACCATAACCACAATTTTCTAGGTTTGGTGTTGCCAATGTTAGGCTAGCGAAAGTGATGTTAAACACTCTGCTGCACTGATCCAAAATGACCTGTGCAATGAATGAAGTCGATTAGCATGTAATCAAACTGCAACTTTTCTAAAAATATTAATAAATAACATGGAAAAAAGCAGTGAAATTTTTAAAAATAGAGGCTGTTAATGTTAAAAAATAAAAGTAAATGGCAGAAAGTGTAATAAAGTGACAAAAGAAAAACTCTGTGAAGAACTTTCAGAACAACTATGTTAAAGGTTAGTAGTAGGAACTTCCAAGGTGTCAGGAGTATAGGGTCTGGTATAAGCAAAAGAGCAGTGTAGGCATGTGCAGAGAACAATGTCAATTCGCTAAGGAGCCTGAGCACTACCTCAAGCAGTGGTTTAAATCACCATAAGCAAATGTCTGTCTTCCTTCACGGCGTAAGAAGAAGCCTGTGTATATTCCTATACGCTCAAGGAGAGAGACAAGTGGTTTAGGCGGAACAACACCTTGTCAGCCACCTAAGGCAGGGACTACAGTGACAGGAAATGTTAACATCAGCTGTCATCCAGAATTACTTACTGAGTTGTGAAGGTGCAGAAGCAACCTGAGCCGGTTGCTAATGTACAAAAACATTGCCCAGAACAGGAGGAGCACACAGAGTTCCGGTGGCAGTAAAGAGGGCCTTCCCTCCACAGTGACTGATGCAACTGCAAGGGTAATATATTTACTGCAATATGTAGGGTGACGTTGTTACTCCTGTGTATGCAGAACATAGCCACATGGATAGATGAAAACAAAAATGTAAAAGCAGATGTTGCAAGCACATAGTGTTGCCTCAATTTAACAGGTTTAATGCTGGGATTGTTGTTTGTGATGGTAAATATCTCCATAATTTCCTCCAGAAAAGCTTCTACACGGACACCTAACCACAGGAGCAGCACCAAGTTATCCCCATCAATTCTGCTGTCTGGAGGTAGGGCTGGGATCTTTGGAGATACCAGATGCAAACGGGAAATAGACGTTGCCCATATAGTAACAAGGCAATCGGATCTTTTGGAAATTCAGTGGTACAAAAGTGATGCCAAGTCTTATTTGTTATTTAGTCTTCAGTTAATGTCGCATAGTTGAAGCCCTTCAAATTCAAAGAATAGCTCTCAGAATCTGAAATATCGTGTGATTGGTTTCTTTAGACTGTAAAGATGTTCCAGCGTGTATAGGAATTACGAATAACTGCAACCATACCTTTAAGTTTCTGGCACAGCAGAACCAGAAGAATGCTTCTTTCCTGTTCTACATATAATGCAACAGCTGCTATTTTGGACATACTGACTAGTGAGGCTTGAGTGTGACTGAGTGTTGTCTTTCAACTGTTACAATGTGAAATTTTCATTGGATTATATTGTCTCATAAACCTCTGGCTTGGGAACAAGTTGCTTTACAATGGAAAGATTCCTGATGCACAGTTTTGGTTCCCTTATGTATGCCCAGAATTGCAGTGAGCCATGCAGAAATCCAGATGAGTTAAATCTCTTCTCAGTGTGATCAGCTATATGTGTTTTGGTAAAAAAAAAACCCAAATTTTTCACTGAGCTAGTAGAGAAACTCCTAGTAACAGGTTCTAGCAGAGGTGGAATTGGATAAGCCAAGGATAGCCTGAGTCCCTCTCTTTTTTAGCTCATTGCAAACACCAACGTTTCTCTTTTGGGAGGTGATTGCTAGTAAATTGAGTACTTCTTGGTAGTTCCCTTCCAAAATACTCACTTTACTGCTAAGTAGACCTCATCACTGTTTCAGAGAAGACTGAGCAATTTAATTTCAGGTTACATTTAGCATACAGGTGGTATATAAAAAGGAAGAGAGGAAGGCTGCTTGTTGGCTTCATTCTAGCTGCTTCACTCTGTTTCAGTTGTTATGATGGAGGAAGAGAGGAAGTTTGGGGATACAAAATGCAACGGAGGTCACAGATGAACACAAAGTGTGCAGATTTTTAGTGACACAGGAAATTCCTGAGAAGAGCAAACGGCCACACTTGCTATGTGTAGGAAAGGGTGCTCTTCTATATGGGTTGCTATGGAGATTCTTGCAACCCAGGGAAACATGGAAACTTTTTAAACAAGAAGATAAATAAAGCAAATC
>NW_010226958.1:4345-33511 GCF_000690775.1 Eurypyga helias
GTTATTTTAATCGTACCCATCAGGTTAGAGTTTTTTCTACTTAAGAAATGCCTTGTTTGTTACAGCTTAACAAAATCTAATACTATGAGCTGAAAGCTCTGCTCGACCTTGTTGCTTGCTGACTTAAGAAATGTGTCTAAGTGGCTCCGTTATTTTGATGGTGACTGTAGTCTCCTTAAGCAGTTTGAGGCACTCAGCAAGCTTTCCTCTCCATTTCTTTTTCTTCCACTTGGGAACCACAGCAACACATCAGGAATGGTTGCAGCCTGTGGTGCTGTGCAAACACACCCACTGCAATGACTATGAGCAGTTCTAAAGAAATTATTTTAAGGATGTTCAGCCTGATTTGGCTGCTGGTGTGGTTTTGGCAGTGGGGAGTACAGTGCAAACTGAAAACCCAGCCCCTGATATTGCCTCTAGCTGTGCATTTCTATGCCAGATGGCTATCAGGCCCCAGGTTTGCTACTGTGCAGGGATTTTTGCTGTTTTGCCTTCTTTCTGAGGAGAACAGGCATAGGGGATTTCTTCAGTGTCTTTTTCTTTTTTAAAAAGAGAAGTATGCTTATCCAGAAGTCTTGTATCATTCTTTCACTGCCTGTCTTGTGGAGAAGAATTAAGAATATGAATTTGAGATACATGCACAATAAAACTTGTTGGCTTTCTGCTTACTTGTAAAGATGCCCTGGGTTTAGAAACAAGGCAATCAGCTTGTAAGACAATTATTTGCATCAAAGAGTATTTTTTGATGCTCTGAGAACAGTTTTTCCTCAAGAACCGACGATCTCAAACTAAAAATGGAAATAAAATGGTTTTTGCTTCTCATTCAATTTCTTAAATTTATGCCTAATTTTATGTTCAGAGGTTAGAGCTTTCTGAGGTTTAAACATTTACTCACTCAGTGAAATAATTCAGAAGTCTGTGCATAATGATGTCATCTGTTGGCATCTGCCATAATGACATTTAGCTTTGTATTTAACTTTTCCAAAAACATTATAAAAGCCATACCCTGGCTCCATCGGCTGATCAGTGCTCCTAAGCGTGTTGCCATCTACAGGAAGGAATATATTGCAGGGCCTTCTAATGTTAAAAATGGGAGACATATGTCTGAGGACCACCCTGCTTTCATTTTACCTTCAAAAAGTTCGTTACAGCAGGGTGCACCGGTTCTAAGTGCATTAGGAATGTATTAGTTGCTTAGACAGTGAGTTGGCTGCAGAGAATAGATGCTGCACAGTAATCTACTGCTCAGCTATAGCTTGTGTCAGGTTCCAAGGCAATACTGTATTGCTATATTCATTTCACTGAAAGGTTTCCCTTACTAGAGTGCTTCGACCGATATTTCAGTCCTACCATAAGCTAAACCGGCATGCTTACTACTGTACTGAAGTAATTAATTCAAAATGTAAAAAATAAAATAAACCTATATGCAGTTATTAAGAAGTTCAGCAGAGAACCCTTACAGTGACAGATGACATTAGCCTATAAGCCTTTATAACTTACATGGTAATAAAGTGGGGTTACATTTTTGAATTAAATTGATAACATGACCAAATCGATTTCATTAGTGTATCTGTCATATTTGCTGTTAATGATGGCTAACAGTGGAATAGAAACTGACAACAATCCCTGACAAACTGTGCAGATCAAAATTATATTATACTGGCATTCATGAATTTTAATACCCTTTTTTATCATGTGTTTTTTGAACTCCCTTTTTTAAATTTGAAGCTCACAAGAAGAGAATTAAACTTTCTACACCTGTCTCAGCTCCTATTATTTCTATTGTTACAAGTTAATGGGCTCAAGAATGTAAGACCTTTCCACTGACTAAAACAAAAAAAAGCCTTGCCTCAAAGTCTCTTGTGAGTGCTTACGGGGGAATGGATCAATCTCTGCTGCTAAAGTGTTGACATCAGAGTCATTTCTCTTGAATGTCTAGAGAGCTTTAGGATACCCAAATTGCTGTTTAGAAGACTGTTTATGGAAGATGCTATTTGTATTAATAGACTTTGTCCCTCCGGTGTGTAAATCCCTTTAATGCTAATGGAAGTTCTTAAAAAATCTACAGGAGAATATACCTGCTGTCATGAATCATCATAGCCCTCTAATCCCATTAGTAGGGCTTAAATGTATGTGAGTTAAAATTGTGCAAGTAATGAAATACCTCAGAGCAGCCATTCAGAACATCAAAATACCCTCACGTAAGTAGATAACTTGACCCCTCCGCTACTTGAAAATGTTTCATATGAACTGGAAGACCCTTAGTCTTCCTCATTTCAAGTCCCTGATTAGGACCTCTTTCTTGGGTTAAAATTGTGTGAAAATGGATAATTAATAAGGAGAAACTGTGAGGTTATCTGGGCGTGGGTAAGGCATAAGTTTATCTTAAGTATTTTATTAAATAAGTAACTTTATTATGGATACATTACATATATATCTATGCATGTATATACATAGTGAATGGAACCGTGTCTGGTTTGAGCTTATTGTATTTCCTGCCCTCATGACATGATGCCTCTCTTACAATCAGGAGCTGTGACGGCGGCATGGGTAAACAAATTCAGAGGTGTAGTCCATATTATAGCTTAGGTGGCAGAGGGAGAAATATTTAACCTGCCATATGTTGGGGCTGTTCTGGTCTTGAGGGGATATTGGCCTTTGCAAGAGAGACTTTGTGTCCACATCTTCTATGCTACTGTTAACAAATTAAGTGAGATTTTAGTGAGATTCTTCCTGTACTGTACATACACTCACAGGCTGCAGACTGCAGGCTGCAGAGAATGCCTTTCTGTCTGTGTGTTGACAGTGTCTACCAAAATATTGCTGCTTTTGGTATTCCAAGTAATATTATTTGCATTTTACATATGTGATGGGTTGACCTTGGCCTGGAGCCAGATGCCTATGCAACCTCTCTCCCTCTCACTACTGCTCCTCACCAGGACAGGGATGAAAATCAGAGTCACAGGGAGATAACTTACCAATTAGCGTCGTGGGCAAAACAGACTGAACTTGGAGAGAATTAGTTGAATTTATCGACAATTAAAACAGGTTAGGATAGTAAGAAAAAGGGACATATTTAAAAGAACACCTTCCCTCTCCTCTTTTTCCCAAGGTTCAACTTCAGTCTTTCATTCCCATCTCCTCTACCTCCCCTCCGCATCCTCCAGTGGCACAGGTAGGGATGGAGAATGGGGAGGGAGTGGTAAATCCATAACAGCTCCTCTTTGCCACTCCTTCCTCCTTTCTCCAGTGTGGAATTTCCCAATGGGCTGCACTCCTTGAGGAGAAACCTGCTCCTGTGCGGGTCTTCCAGAGGCCACAGTTCCTTCAGACATATTCCCCTGCACCTACAGCACCTCCTCTTCCTCCTTCTTCACTGGCCTTGGTGTCTGCAGGGATGTTTCTCTCATATCTTTTTCCTCACTGCCGGGCAGTGTTTTGCCCTTCCTTGTGTCTGTTTTCGGGGGCGGCGGCCTTGGCCAGCGGCCCCAGCCGTGCCCTGCAGCGGGTTGGTTGGAGCTGGCTCAAACTGGCTAGAAGCAGCACCGTGCATTCCAGGCCTCTCCTCACAGAAACCAACCTGCAGCCTCTGCTGCCAGCACCTGGGCACGGACATCCAATCTAGGATGTCCTGCTGCGAGTGTCTTTTCATCGGTACCTGGCACGCTTGTGAGAGCGTGAAGTAGGAAATAGAAGAGGAATGCCCAGAGAGGAGACAAAAGGACGACTGTGGGGGGAAATTAGCGTTTCCTCACTCTACTGCAGAATTGGAACAATCCAATGCCCTGGTGGCTGCTCTGCAGAGAGAGACACAACAATGAGCACGCCCAGCAGTGCGTATCCAGCAGGGAAGTTATCTCGTTCGGGTATTTCCAGACAGGCTGGATGTTCCACCAAACAATTTCATCCAAAAAGCTGCAAAAAAAGTCTCTCCTGCCTGCTGTGAGTGTGTTTGGGTGTTTTCTCTATTCCTTTTAATTGTTTCCGCCCCCCCCCCAGCTTTCTTCATTAACTGCAATAGAGAGGATTTGGGATATAATCCAGTACATTTTAATAGCAACTGTCTTCAAAAGAATACCCTGCTGATTTTCAATGCCACTTAAGTGATATCTTAAAAAAAAGAAACTGCAGATACCAATGTAAAAAAAATATGGTACAGTTCCTTAACAAAGGAGGTGCTGAGGCCTGAAGGACAACAAGAAATAAGTAAATAAGTGAAATGAATGGAGTCTAGTTTTACTTCCTTGACAGTCTCAGTTTGGACTGAGCAAAATTCCCGTTTCCCAAGTCTGTTTCATGTCCTATCTTCTGAGTATGATTGTATTTTCACTGGATTAAATACCAAACCAAAATTAGAATTTAGGGTTGTATTACAATGAATAAGGAAAACCAAGACCCTTTGAAAAGGTATTTGTCCCCTTCTGCAGGCACCTCTAGGTACATAGATTTTCGCAGTTCTTTGACTGTAGATTTCAGTCAGAGGAGAATGGTATTGCACATACTGATACAGAGTTGCAGTCCATGACTTTCCGGCTGCTGAAGACTAGTCACTTTATATATACTCTTCCATTCAGACCATCTTACTGAGTTTATATTAAGGCTTAATACTCTTGCCCATTGCTGTTTCCTTTCCATGTGAAGCCAATAGCAATAGGTAGTCCATAAGAAAAATCACTGGGTTAATGAACCTCCAACGTTCTTCTCCACCTCCTCCCCACCTTCCAGTCTCTTCATAAAACTTTAGGTTTGCTCTTGCTTTGAGAGGAAGGAACAGATAAGTAGATTGCATACTGTGTGTTTTAGACATGAATGCAATGAATAGTATTCTATAAGGAAAAACCCGCATTTGCTATATCTCAAGAAACTTCTTTGTTTTTTTTTTTTTTTTAAACTAGATGGCCTTGAGCAGGTATCTCTGTAACTCGTATGTGTGGAATGCTGGGCTTTCTGACCCATCCCACCATGGTGGTGTGCAACTCGCTTTTCAAAAAAATAGCCATTTTTGATGCTCTAGTAGGAAATACTGGGAAAGGCGGCAGCAGCATAATCGTGCAATGATCTTCAAAAGAAAAGCAAATACTAGCATACCTTAAAAATCACCTCACTTATTCACTAATCTGCATGTCCTTTCACAGAATAACAGGTTGGCAGGGACCTCTCAAGATTGTGTACTCCATCAACTCTGCGTAACACAACCATGGGTAACTGCAACAGATTTCTCAGCACCTTGATCTGTCATGTTGTGAGTGTTTACAAGGATGGACACTCCACAAACCCTGTCAGCAATTTATTCCAATATTTAACCACCCTCAAAGTAAAAAAAACCAAAAAACTAGGCCAACTAGGCATCACTGAGAAGAGGAACATACTTCATCACTTCTCTGCATCATCACTTAACAATGGAAAATTCCAAATCAGTAACTTTAATTATATGTAAAGTTAAATTTTGTTTCAGGGAAATTGTTTTAATGTATTTGTTTTAGACAACACTGAATTGGGCTTTTGAAATTAACAGAACAAAGGCATGCCACACTGACTAATCCAGTGATGGGAGATAAAACAGAAAGGTGCAGACAAGGGAACAAGCTGACTTAATTTTGGTTTCTGTTTCTCACAGCACAGACCTTTGATCCAACTCACTTTTGTTTATGTATTGTTTCAGAGCCTGCTTACAGCACCATCTTTCACTCTCTTGTGCAATGGAATTTTGTGTGAGCTGTTAATTGCAACGGTCCCAGCAGCCAACTCAAGGAAAAAGACTCACCTGCTAATGTAGTCAGACTTCAGTAGTGAAGGGATTTCTCTTCTAAAGTCATTAATCTGCAATATAAACAGGAAGAAGTTCAATGATCCATAGAAAGGAAAAACAAATACTTGACTAATTTCCAACATAAGTTGTCTCTGTGTGGAATTCTTGTGTCTCTCTGCAACAAACACCTAAATCCAGTCTATCTTAATAACCGCAAGCAAGGATCACCTGTGTACCAGGAATTAGCATTGCACCCCATGTAGTATAATTACATTCTTACAACACAGATCCCTTGCTAATAAGGCCCTTCAGAATTCAAAGTGTGCAGGGGAATTATGCAGACTAATCAGCTGCCTGCTTGGGGCTGCTGTTCCGGCAAAGCACGGGAGCCTGGGATCAGTAATATGTCAATATGCTTCGCTGTAGCAGGGAGTGGGTTCTGAAATCAGACAGCTGTCCCTGTATGACAACGCACCTAAGCTGGTAAGCTCTGCTGGGCTCACATCAGCTCCGTGAAAGATAAATCTGTGATGTACCATTGTATGTGTAAAGTAGAGAGACATATTTACTCGTTCTTTTAGCACTGGCTTGGTATATGCTGAGGTAGCTACAGTGACAGCCATGGCATAGCAAAGGGACGGAAATCATAACCTTTTGCTGCCCGTTAGTTTTCATTGTCTGCGTACTTGGAATGTAACCTTTATAAGGTTAAGCAATGCATCCTTATATGAGTTTCTTTGCTTCCATTTCTTAAAGGAGAGATCAATATATATTCCCATGATGCATTTAAAAGTATTTTTTTTTAAATGTAATCTTCAAGAAACTTTACAACGTGACTGTGGGCATATATTTCTAATGCATACAAATCCCAAGCACTCAATTTGACTAATACTGCAAAATGTACATAGACATTGTTCAGGCCACCATTTAATGCATGCAGGCACAAGATACAATAGCAATGTTTACAATCTAAATCTAATTAAAGGGTATGCAGGAATGAGAAAGGGATCGATATCTAATATGTTTTTTCCATCTGCTTTCCTCATCACTGCTAACATGTCAGAGAAAATGCCAATACTTTGATCCCATACATGTGCTCTGCTGCTTTTCCACTGATACAGACAAGGTCAGTTGTGATACAGGATGCTCTAAATACTCTGAAAGTTCCTCAATTAATAGGTGGTTATCAGACAGCCTATTCAAAAAGTGACAGAAAATATAAATGGATCTCAAATACTAACTTTGGGGTATCTTTGAACAGAATACATCTTTGATTTTCAGCATAGAAGCATCACCTGATTACCTGCAAAAGAATTTGACAGTTCAGAGGTTAAATACTTCTTGTGGGATTTTCTGTTGAAGATATCTAAAAGCTGTCAGTTTTATAACAAATTTCCATGAATATAGTTTCACAGTAAATCTGGACAAACTGTAATGAAAATCTTCCTGTGATACAGCAGGCAATTTATTGAGAACACGGGAATGTGATCATTTTTGTTCTTAAAAACTTGCCATTTACAGTCTTGATAGTGGTAATCAACCTTTTCCTCATGCTAATGGTTGTTTTTTTTAGACTGAGCTCTTTCCAAAGTTGTGACAAGGCTTGTATGCTTATTTCATGCAAAACTGTTACTGAGGATGACTTGTGGTCATACAGATAGAAGAAATGTTTATCTACATCAAAGCTGTTTTTCCCCATTTGCATTTCTTCGTGTTGTTCCCCCAGTTTGCATGGCCTCCTGCCTCTAGACTCTTTTCCCTCAGTGTTTGGCTCTTAATTTTTTCAACACAATGCAACTTTTGTAGAATTAGGTTTCAATGTTTGCTAAGAATTATGTGTCCCTATATCCCTGGAGGGCAGCATGTCTGCAAAGAAATTTAATCATATGGAAAACAAACCAATACTGTAGACGATGGCTGAGTGCAGCTAAGCCTTTTAAGACATCAGATGGATATAGTTCTGACACAAATACAAATGAGATTTTTTTCACTCATTTCAAAAGGGCTGGGATTAATTCTTCTGTTTCGACTTCCCTTGACTTGTTAAATAGAGAGTTATATGCTTGTAATAGTAAAGGAGTCAGGTCCACAATGAGCACGGGAGCAGCACTAGCAAAAGTGCTTCTGATTTTCTGTGGTAAACAATCCATGAAAGGCAAAAGAACACAAATAAGGTGAAGATCAATGAAAGGATATAAAAATATGGGAGTATATGGAAAATTAATCAATCTGTTTTCACAGTGAAGGCATCATCTACCCATGAGGTTGTAACAGGTATGAAATAATAAAATGCACCATTTGACTTTATTTTCTTGTAACCTTGGACTTCAACAAAAATCTTATAGCAACTTTTTTTGAAAGTTATGTTATTATCTGTAAAGTCTTTTTACAATTATTTCAGGTGACCACATGCTTTCTTTTTAATATTTTGTACACTTCTGCTGAACTCAAACCCATCATCTTAGAGAAGACAAGTGTATACTGACATTACGGGTTTTTTTCCCCAAATGTATAAAACATACTGGCCAAATGAATACTTTAGTTTCTTGGCAGAATTTTTAATAACAGATAAACAAATATTGTCATTTTTTGTGTTTTTACTCCTATTAGACATCAACTGTTGCAAATGAATAAATGTCATTCAAGTAATGCTAGTGTGAAATAGACTGTGTTTCATTAAAAACTCTTAGGGATGTAGCTTATAGTACTGTAGCTGAATTAACTTTTGGAATTTAGATACATGGAAGGAAAATAATACATTTGCACTGTTAATATAATGTGTGTTGATGTATGTGAGGTCAGTGATAAAAAACTGAAAGAACTAAGTGCAAATAAGAGCCGCATGATATGGCATAGTTATATAGAAGGCATTTCAAGATAATGTGCAGAGAAAGTTCTAGTGTGAAATAAGTAATGGGTATAGTTTATCTAGGCTAAATTTATATGCCTAAAAGTTAGGCTTTTGAGTAGGATTTTCTTGCCTGATCTTTAACTGCCACAAATACAGGTGAGCTTTTTTCGGGGTTTCCCTTATAGTCAGTGGAGATCTTGTAAATACAGTTAACAGTATCCTGAGAACAACTGACCTTATCCTGAAGGAGATACAAATATTTGGCCCAGTAGATTGTCTACAAATTACTAGCTTGATTTCTGTGAACTGTAACGAGAGCTTAAACAACTATCTATGCAGCTGCTTACATTCTACGCTACTAAAATCAGGTGAAAATTTGCCCCTACTATAAGCTGCTCATAACCCTTTCACAGATAATAGATCAAGTCCAGAAGGTAAGTTATGTATTCCACTGTAGGATATGTGCCTGTGACCAAAGAATTAAATCTCTTTGTAGAGACTGTAGAGGAAGCTTTAGTGTATAACTTAAGCCAGATCTCTATCTTGTGTTATTTGTACTTCTGCATTTCAAGCTTCATAGGTGAATAAAAATAGGGTGTCTCAGTTCCCATAAATATGCTCTTTGCTTTATAGGGTAAATCACTATGAATTTATGTTTGATTTTCCTGACTAGTCATCTTTTACATTGTTAAATGGGTAATATAGATTCTATAAAATATAAAAAGTAATCTAGGACTGTTAATTTCTATATTTTTTTTTTTTAAGCCTTGTAAAATGAAGTGTACCTTTATGCTCATTAAATTCATGAGGCACTGAAGGACATAGATTACATACAATACGAATTTTATCCATCAAGCAGTTCAATTAGAGGAGAAAAAAAGGATAGCGTTCTATACAGAGATTCTGTAGTTTCTTCCACTGATCTCAGAGGGGCTGAAAATGGCTAATTTGTTTAGTTACAAAACTGGGATACAGGATTGTTCTTTCCTATTTTAGTGTAAATATTCTAGTAAAAAATGGTGGGTTTTTTAAAATATGCGTGGGATTTTTTTTAAACATGTGCACACATACACAGAGACACACACACACCATGGTCTGTGAAAATTTCTTGTTCTGCTCTTGTAAATCACTTGCATAAGAATGGTGGGAGGACCATAGTTTAGTCCACTGAATAAGAGGCTATCACAGGACAACCAAACCCAGAAGTATGCACTGTCTTTTGCCTTCATCATGTTAACTTTCCAGTGTCATGAAAGCAACATATGTGGAGGCCCAGATCCTGCAAAGCATTTACATGTGTTTGCATACTTCAGATGCTTTGCTGACTTCAACAGGAATAGTAAACCTTTCAAAACTGAGCAGTTGCTAAGGCCTCTGTTGGATAATAATTCCACACCTGGCCATGAAAAATATGAAAATACAGTCTGACAAAAATTGTCTCTTCCTCTTTCCAATTCCTCTTTCCTGTCGCCTCTTTAACCATAAAGTAGCTATCTGGTGGCCAATACAAATGATGTTTTACTACTGTGTCATTAAGTCAGATGAGGTAAACTTGAAATATGTTAGACACATCATTGGCCTTGACCATAAAAGTCCTCCATAACTTCCTATTCCTTCGAAAGGCAAAGGAAAAAAGCCCATGGACAGCCAAGGGCGTTAGCCTTCATGCTCTTGCTCATTGGGAGTTCTTTGGCAGATGTGTTGTAGAATCAAATCCATAATCTGTGATTCAAACATATAACACAGTCACCCCTTTCCATCAGTATTGAATAGCAATGTAAATCAGAGGCTTCTGAATCAAATAATTCGTGTCCTTCCTTCTTTGCAGACTGAAATAAATGAACATGAGGTCTAAAGGGTCACTGAGGTGGTGTGATTTGAGAATAATTTATTGTGTAAGAGTAGGCAGTCAAACAATGTTAATTATAACTTTGTTAAAAACTTAAATGCTTAAATCTAAATAATTTAAAAGTTATGTGATAGATATTAAACACCTCTGAGATGGAAAAATGCTGTAGGCAAGTGTTCTTAATAAGTCTGGTTTGGTTAATTATTGCCTGCAGCATTTCTGAACTAATTATTTACCTCCAAAGGGGGCTCCATTTTTACAGCATTGAAGTGCCAGGTATTGATTTTCTTTAATTGACAAGCCATAATACTAGACAGACCACACAAAGCTGAAGGTTAAGCCATTTATAGAAAGTGATAGCCATGTTCTCCAGTGTCACACACTGCATCAAGTGTGCAAGGGAGACTCGGGCCCTGAATCTCTGCACTTTCAGGGAAAAGGATTATTTGTCTCTGTCATCTGCCCTCTGTGGTTCATTTAACATCTTAAATAGCCGGTGTAAATTAAGTGTCTTTAGTAACTCTACAACTCCCAGTCAAACACAGTGTTCTGTTCAACAGAACTGGAGTATTTTGCTCTTTTCGTTAACAAGATGTAGACTGCTCAACAAATACTAAATACTGAATTATGCTGTTAACCAGTTTTACTGTAGATAGTTTAAAAAATAGTTTAAGAGGTTTTCTTCATTTTCTGCACACTTTCCCCAACCCCCACCCCCTTTTAAAGTGAGTGAATATACATATTACACGAATGTTGTTCATTGGAATTTTGACATTGGTTCTCAGTAGTGTCTGGGAATTTACCAAAGGTGCTTGGAGAATTTTTGCTTGCCTGGATAGATGTAATTTTTTTGGATACAATTTGGGATGTTTGAAATATTGCAAGTACCAGCAAACTACAAAACATCAACTTCATATGTCATCAAACCACGTGATGCATGGACAGACATTTGCCAACTAGCTAGAGCTATTCCAGCATACTGTAATATAAAAAAATCATATGAACAATAAGAAATGCGATATGGCCTCTTAATTCTCTCTATTAGTACAAGCACTGCTCATTTCAACTTAAAAATAAGAAGAAAAGCCTTTTTCTTTTTCTGAATTCCTTGTGATTTCTTGCTTTTTTCTTCAGTCCTTCAGCTTACTTTATGTGCTTTTTTTCTTCCATGGAAATTTTGTGCTTAATACTTTCTCTTTCATGCTTTTTAACTTCTGCTCATTTCCCACCTATCAATTTCCATATCCCACTACTTTCTTGCCTATTTGCCTCTTTCTTATTTAAGCACAAGCACACCTGTAGGGTTAAAACTGAAACACCCCAGCTGGGAGCACAGGCACTGTAGATTTTCCCTGTAGTCAACAGCGTGGGACATACCAACAGAGATGACTTGGCTCTTGGGTTGGATAAATTGCCCTGTGAAGGTTCCTCTCTCTAATTTATTTTTCTGTAGAGGGAGCCTAGAGTGACTGATGCTCTTGACCTAGCAGGCTCTCTCAAGTTAAGTGGAATGAATCCAGACCTTGTTCTTCTCACTTTTTTTTTTTCTTAGGCAAAGAGTATTTTAACTTGGTTGTTATATACCTTCTTTTTTCCTTTTTTCCTTTTCTCTTTTTTTTTCCCTCTTTCCTGTTGCATGGCCAATCTTCACTTGTGTTTTTACAGAATGAGCTTGGACTGCAGAAAACCTTAACTGCCCACATTGCAAACTGGCATCATCATCAATGAATTGATGTGTCTTCAGTTCCTCTGTAGGAAACAGAAAAGGCAGACACAAAGAACAATTCAGATCACAGGTGAATTGAATTTTCCCTTATAACGCCTGCATCTCTTCACTGGTTGGGTATATAAATACTAGACTGCTTGTGATTATAGTTAATTTTGATGTGATTAATTCCACCTAAGCTATAATGGGATTCATTCTCCTGGGCAGTATTAAAATGGAAAATTTGGTGAAGAAAATGTATCTAATCTCCATCATCCAGGTTTTAACCAATTCCACTCTTAAAGGGAAGCAAATTCCACGTGTTAAATATAGACTTGAGATACGATGTTGAAGGAATAATACAGCAATTTGCACAAATAAACAAATCAAACCAAATATTCTGCAATGCATTTCCTTGCTAAAGACATGGCATTTGAAATAGCATGTGAACATGACAAGCTTTGTAGAATATTTTGCTTAAATAATGATGAATCAATTTATTGTTATTATTATCATTAATATTGTTATTATTATTATATTTCTGCCTTTTAAAGTTGTTCAATTACTTCAGGTAATTTTCTCATCATGTCAGAGTGAAAACTATTAAGGAGATTCCTGTCTCAAACTATTAGCTTCATTGGTTATGTATGCATCCTCCAGCCTAACCCCAACATTTCCCTTTCCTGTTAGTGTTAATAATTAAACCACTGCTTTCCTTTGATCAAGACAGGACTTTTTAATGGAGCAGACACACAGTAAACAGAAAAACACCCTGCATATAAGCAAGCAGTCATTCGTTCTTTCCTATTCCTTCAAATTAGGAAATACAGCCAGGTTTTATGTTCATAGCAATTTAACAAAATAGCCTTGAAAACTCATTGGCTATGTCACAGTTGTCAGTTATACATTCTTTAGCATAGAAAATTATGGTAGCAAGAAAAATATATATTTGTCTGTTCTTTTTGTTGTATAAAGTGGGTTTATTTGAAAAATATGTTATGTGTAATGCAGACTGTACTCCCAACCAAACTCCAGCTCCCATTTTGAAGACCTCTGGATGCATTTGCATCTGGGGTCCATCTTGACCTAATGTGTATATGCTTGTGCAGGCTGAAGTCTAAATACCACTGCATGCTGAAATTCTAGCACCTTAGAAAACTTTGCAAACAATATTGTCTTTGAAATTTGCTTCACTACTTGCTGAAGAATAAATTAAAAATAGTAAAATACCTGTTAAGCATCTCTTGCACATTTATTGGCTTATGAAGAATGTGCACCATTTTCGGTTAATGATAGGTACCATGACAAAGTAGATCTCAGAGACTCTGATTTGCTCTATTTATTTTGCATAAATAGTATGAATTTTTTTTCAAGCTGTTAAATTCAATGCAAGTTCAGCATTTTTTTAAGCTATTCATGTCTGTGGATTTTCATTCTTTCAGTGAGGTACCCACTGTATTCACTTACAATACCGGGATTAAGAATTTGACATGCTGTATTACAAAGTGGTGATACAATTGCAGAGATTGTTCTCATGCAAAGGATTATTCGTAAACCACTGAAATAAAGGTGTGTTCTATTGCTCTCAAATAACGAAAACATTTCAAATAACCTTATGAACTTCAGTAAGGAGTTGACCCATCAAGATCTCATGATGATTGAATTTTCCTCTAAATACTTCCCTGTAAAGACTACTCGTTGTACTATTTGCTGATACACCAGTTGACAAAAGCATTGAAAAGGACTCACATTATCAGTATATGCAAACTGGAGTAGATCAATACTGAGTGTTTCCCAAATCTGCTATGTACTTACTGTTGAGAGAATTGGCTTATATTTTTCATATGGTACAAAAAAAAAAAGTGTAAAATTCTTTTTCTTGAGCTTTGATTGTTCATTTTGGGAAATGATGGTAAGAAACACAAAAAGTAGCCACAAATACTTTCTTAGGCAAAGATTTTGTCCCAGTCTGTGAATTGAAGTGTACAATGATGTTTCAGATTGCAGCACAAATATTCATATAAATGTATAAAAAAATACCCCAAACCAACAAGTAGACCCCAATATTTTCTTGGATATTTAATTTTTTGTAACTGAGTAAAGCACAGTGTGCATATTTTATGTGTTTGGCTATTTTTCATGTGGACTTGTTGCATGGGCAATCAAAGCAGCTTTCAGGTTAGAATCAAGGGTAATACAATGTCTGTGAAGAACCAAGAGATCAATATCAGCAGTCATTGTGCAAAAAATTAAGTAAAAATAAATTGAAGTGAAACAATTATGAGTTTCTCACCAACAGTTTGGGAACAGGAAAAGAAACAACATCCAAATGAGTTATCAGACACAAATATTCAAAATATGAGTTTCTAAATGCAAAATCTCTCCCTCCACCCCCAGAGATTCTGTTTTTTTTTATCTGAAGTTTTATGAGGCACATCCACAAATTATTTCAATATTTTTGCCATATTTTATGAACATGAATATTTTATATTCAATATTTTATATCTCTGTACTGATTTTTCTTCTCAGACACTTCCTGAATTTTATGGAGATGTTTAACTCTTTTTCCAGAAGACTTTTAGCATTATTTTTGCCTCTGTACTAATATCGATTAATTCTAAAGAGTTATGATTGTTCAAAAGACAGAAAATATTTTGAATCATTATGTGGGTTTTTTTAATTATTATTTTGGAAAATTAGTAGATTAAAAAGTCACTATTAAAGTGTAAACCAACACTACTTGACATAGGTATTAAAACTGTCTTCTATTTACTAGCCTATTTAATTTCCATTTAATAATAAAGTGATGTTGTTTTGTAGCAGTAAACAGCCTACATCGTAAACTATTACTTTAAAAACCAACTGAAAATAAAATTCTAGCTTCCTCATAAGTCTTTCTCTTATCTCATTTTTCAGTGCCCATTTTATTTTAAAACATAACTAAGAAAGTAGTGATTTCTTCTTCTAACACTAGGTGGAGTTAGATTAACTTCTGAAGTCAGTTCCCTGGAGTCAAACATTTTCAGGTCTTCAAGGTGTTTTTCCATAGACGGTGTAACTACAGTGTGACTAAGTGAAGAATCTGAGATTTTTTTCCTTTCATTGTAAGCCTACATGATATAAAGGCAAAGAGGTAAAATCTTTATAACCTTCAGTCATATTTAGGAGATCTGAGCTGAGCCCAGTGGGAATAAACTGGAAAGAGGTGCGTATCATTCACCCAGTGTTGAAGCTTTCTCTTTAAAATATTTTCTTGAAAATCTGTGTGTATCATGGTGCCTTTCAAGCATGTCTAATTCTGCTGTGATATGGTTCCAAAATACTAACTTTTATAAGGAGTCAGCTTGAATTCTTAACTGCAATCAGGGAAATATAATAACATCTTATCAATTTGTTTAATAAGAATTTGTAATATTAAAAGCTGCTGACCTAAAAGATCTGAAGAACTCTAAAGGCTTCTGTTCACTGATGCAGGACATGGTATGCAAATAATCTGTCTCATTTTTTTTCTGAACTGATTTCTGTTCTTCTTTGAGACATGTTCCCCCTGGGAAGTACACAGGGTTACTTTGGGAAAGGCATGGGGTTTTGGGTTTTTTCTGTTATTGACTCTGGTGGGTTGACTTTGGCCAGCAGCCAGATTCTTACCCAGTTGCTTTCTCACTTCCCCTCCTCAACAGGACAGGGGGGAGAAAATATGAAGTTAGTGGGTAAAGGTAAAGGCAGGTAGACCATTTACCAATTTCTATGTGCAAAACAGACCTCACTTGGGGAAATTTAATTTCTTGCCTATTAAAATAGATTTGGATGGTGACAAACAAAGACAAAATTAAAGCTACGCTTTCCTTTATCCCACGTTCAACTTCACTCTTCATTCCGTATGTCCTCCAACCCCCCATCGAGCAGCACAATGTGAGGGGAGGGGTTGAGACTGTTCCTCTCTGCTGCTCCCAATACACTGAGGTATACCTGTAGATCAACAGCCTGACTGTGAGCAAAATCAAGTTTGGTCCGCAGAGAAACTTACTCACACATTTCCATCTTTATTTAGGGATTCAAACCCACAGGCTAGACTGGAACATGGCATCTTATTAGGGAAATTCACACGCTGTTCAAAGAAGAATATCAGTTCTACACTGCTCTGTGCAGTTAAGCAATTAAATACTACATGGCAATGCAACAAATGATTTAATGTATACATGATGTTTACTCCACCCTTTGAGACCAGGCCCAAGAAAAAGAAGGCCCTATCAGAGTGGGGCAATGTTAAGGCTTTTCAGATTTGATTCTAAGCTATCTCATGGGTTAGTATAGCTCCACAAAGGTGTCTGCTCAGGATGTGAAAGTTGTATATCCACATTAAGCTGCCACTGAGGATAATTTAAGGATGAATGCATCCTCAGCTATTCTCATAGATATGGAGGTATGAAAAAAACAATTTGCTGTAACGAAGGGTGTGGCCCTACATTCTCCAAACCATTTTTTGTCACGGATCAAATGTAGAGATCAAAAATGTTGAACTCTATAAATAAAGTTAACTCAAATTGTTACTGAAAATATTTTTTGGAGTAAAAATGTTTCACTACTTGCTTTAAAACAGATATTCAAAAACAACAAATGGAAAAGAATATCTGTGCTTTTGTATTTATGTGCCACCTCATCCATGGCACAGAACATTTGTTAACAAAGTCCCTTGCACTGTGTACTCAATAGCATAGTGTTTATATGTGTAATCAGCTGTATGAAGCAATGAGAAGTGAATTCTTAAACACTAAACTACTGAGATATGTTTGGAACCTGATGTGAAACTACATAATGGAGTGTGCAAACATGCTTTCTTGCACACACGGCTCGTTTCACCTGGATAAGAGAGTTAACACCATAGTTGGCCTTATTAACACATTTTCTGAGAGCTGATGGGCTCAAGTTAATGCTTGGCATAAGCTGGATGAGCTTCAGAGGTATTCTGATTTGCACTGCTAAGCAATACCTTTCAAGCTGCTGATCTTAAACCCAGGATTCTTGAAGTAAATCATGAAATGTTCTTTACCAAGTGCCTTAAAACCTATGTCAGAGTTGTTAAAGGGAGACGCTGCCCTGAAGAAGTGCCAAATATGCATAAAACATTATAGATAATACCTAGACACAATGCAACAGTCACCCAAATCCAAAGATCTGTCTTTTCAGTAGTGTGGAAAAAACCCCAAACCTTATGTTACTATGAAGGCAACCCTTAATTTACAGTTATGCAGTCATTATGGTCTATATGTACCACAGAATTCATAGATCTGGAGACTATTGGAAATGCTTTGTACCCTATGTACAGTCACATGCAGAAAACAGCTATTATCTGTTCAAAATAGTATATATGTATAAACTAAATGGTTTATATGCACACTATCCCCATTCTTTCTTCATTAAATGTGCATAGAGATGTATGTGAAACATACATGTGAAACTTGCTACATTACAGAGTATGCCCTTAATATTGATTTGTTGACAGATTTGACATTTGCATTGTAATGAGTATAAACACAGGAAGTTTTATAGACAATAGTTATGTGAATATAATATATAAAATCTAACAGCACTGTCTGTTTGAAATTAATGACACATCATCATAAAGAAAACAGTATTTTTCTAATACATATGCATGCTTGTCTCATTTAAATAAGTCTTCCACAAAGTGGAGGATAGTAGTATATTATACAATCTTTATATTGTAACGTCTCATTACAATGGAGTTTTCATGTTTCACCATTTTTCTTCTGTGGGGCTTTGTTTCATTCCCTTTTCCCCTTGCACTTAATCTTTTTCTTTCACAGCTTAAAGACTTTCATTCAAGTCAGTGTCTCACACCTTCAACTCACCATTCTTAGTACAAAACACTGCTCTTTCATTGCTGATGATTTGTCCTGCTTTGTCCTTGGTACAACCTCTCTTGGTTGATCTTTTTAACCAAGGTTTACAGAGCTGCTCTAAGTTACTAGAAACAATATATTTCATCAGGTCTATAAATAATTTTAGTGGGTAAAGAATGAAGGCATTTATTTGGCTATTGGTTCAAACTCACTGGTGACTGTAACTGCAAATATTTTGTGCATGCTGTCTATGAACAGTCTTGGAGGTGAGTGTGGTTCTCCCAGACCCAATAGAAGGGGCATCTGCATTCAGGCCCCTAATTTCTTTCTGATTATGCTGATTACCAGCCTAATGGGAATTCTGTAGTGGCTCTTCTTCGGTCTTTCATGCAAGCCCTATTTGCATGAACAGTTCATAACAGCCCATGTCACAGGACTGTGTGCTTAGTTGTTCATTCTTTGCAGTATAATAAATATGCACTTACAAAAAGCAAAATATCTTCAGAAAGACGGGGTTTTTTCAAGGTGTTTAACTCATAACCTGATGTTTATGGAACTCATTTGGGATGATGATGCATGTGTTTGCTCTTAAGTAATCCAGATCTCCTCTGCCATATGCTGAGTACCCTAGTACCCAGCCAGACTGCCTTCATGCATTCTCTGTTACTTGGTTTGTTATTATTGGTAAGTTTGTTTGGGTTTTTATAAATTTTTATCTAAGTGGATGACCTAATTCACATTGGTGTCCATCTTGGCGATGTTACTGAAAGCAAGTAAGGAGCAAGCAAGCGTTTTGGCCTTAGGCTTACAAGAAGCTGTGCTTGTATAATTACAGACCTAGCAGAATAAGGAATTAATTAAAATAATTAGAACTGTATATGCATCTGTCTTTCTCTCTCCCTCTTGAAACATTTTTTTTTCTTATAATTAGCTAATACCAAATGATTTTTTGATTAGCTTTGAATAGGAATCACTTGACTGAAATTGATGAACAGCAGGGAACAACGTACCAATGTGGGCTTTTTTAGCAGAATCAGGACAGCAGAAATACAAAACTGAATTTGACACTGAAGAGTAATAAAACTAAGGACTCATAAGGAAATTGATGAAAACAAGTATTTGTGAATTTAGCCATATACAGTGAAGAATGAACTTAAGAAAGTTTAAGTAAGGTGGAGATTACTGAAAATGAGAATGGAAATAATTACACTGTGATTTGGAAGAGAAGATGATAAGAAATATTCTGCTCTAGTTAGAATAAAGGAATTAGAACAAAGGAGTCCACCTGTTTGGGTCAGCCTTGGGGACAGCTATCTCAGCAACCTTGGCAAAAATGCAAGTATATTTGGAGTTCATAAAATCTGCATGTGATGCTTTATGCTCTGCTGTGGCAATTAAGAGTCTGTATCCTACTAAACTAAAGATATTTTCAGGGGTTATAGTATTAATTCTGCTTTTAGTTATCTTACTCCCTTCTCTAATGCTTCAAATTTAGCGATTTCCGTGGCTAATCAAGAAGGAAGCTGAGCTATACATCACCTTAATACATACTGATAATTGATTATAAATCATTAACTGAGCAACAACGACAATAGGTTGCTTATTCTAATTTCAGAGAAGGTCAAACTGAGTGAAGTTTTATTGTAAATCTGTATTTGCTCTCCTGTAGACACACAGACATGTAGATTGCATCCAGGGTCAATGCCAGGGAAAAGATGTTAGAAAATAATTCATTCGGTCTTAAAAATCTAAAGATAAGTATTAGAAATGTACAATGAATCTTGAGATGTCTAGCCCTCCCTTCTCTGTGGACAGAATTGTGCAGATTAGTTTAGATTACGATTGATTTGTGGATGGCTAAAATTAGGCTAAAATTATCATCAAAGTTAAAGTGATTTCAGAGACTTTTACCTTAAACTATTTCTCACCTCTCTTTCACCTCCCTCTGCTGTTATATCTGCATTTTGTCATGTGGTTATGCCAAAAATATCCTGATTATATAAACATAAATAAGCCCTTGTACGGATTTACTAAAACGTATATCACAGTGCCAAGAAAAAAAAAAAAAAACAAACACCAAAAAAACCCCAAAACAAAACACCAAACCAACCAACCCAAAAACCCACCAAAGCCCAAACCCCCAAGTTTATAACATTTAGTGAAAGTTAACTTTATAGCACTTGGCTATAGTCTCAATATTCAATTCTTTTTGGGCCACTAATTCGGCAAGAAAATCAGTGGTAAAAGACTGGCTGCTCTCTGCGTCTGCATAGATACTGTGGAGTACCTGATCTCTTCTGGGTCCTGACCAGGAACCAGCACAAACCTGCCCCATCTCCTTCTGTTCTGTGCTTCCAGATTTCTTTCCCATGAAAATGAAGATCTGTGATAGGAAACATGATGGGAAGACTGCAATCTTGCCTTGATATGGGATTGGGATACAAAACAGGGAGATAGCCAAGAACCTTGGAAGTTTCTTTGTTCAATAAGTTGAAATACTGTGATTGATTTGAGGAAACACCATGGATGAGCTCTAAATCACCAAGAATATTATTAGGATTGAAACTTTGTTTAGCCTCAGTTGAGTGTCATGTGTGTTATTTTTTTAAAAGTGATGCTCAAAGGGCACTATAAATTTGATACAAATAACAATGTTATTAAACTAAAGTAGATTATTATTATTGTTGTACAAAGTTCTGGAGAAACTTCTCACTGCTCTTGTTTCATGCCACTTGCTCTTTATACTTGAATGATGTGGTCAGTTTTCAGGGCCCTACAATGGCAGGACAAATCTAGAATGCTGTGTAGAGTGACTTCACAAAAATTACTGAGTCCTGATGGCCATTCACCATTACCACTTAGGTCATCTGTTCTCTTAGGTCCAGGGAACCAGACACCGTATCAGTCTTCAGGACATAGTTCTCCAGTAATTGCTTCCAATAACTATGGTTGCTGATAGTCATTCCCAGTAACCATGTTCTGTTTGCATTACAGGTGATCTGCTGGCCATGGTTTTGCTTTGTCATTGCTTTAGGCTATAATTTACTGTGCATCTTTGAAAAAGATACATTGATAAGCAAGATCCAACCACCAGCCTTATAACAACAAAAAAGTTCTTCAGCAATCTTTCTTATCTTGTCAAAAAACACTCAGACACTTAGATCAAAATGTATTTATTCAAAGTCTAGTAAATGCAGCAATTGTGAGACAACTCCTCATCTTACGGTTACTTTTTCACAGCATAAATATAGTTCTTTGATTACCTTCACTGTTAATTGTTTTCAACAGAAATGCATATGAAATACTACAAACACACATGTAAAGTTCCTGTGTAATGTGTGTGCTTTACATTAACGTGGTTTAAATCATATTTATTTGTGTGAAGCACGATGATGAATGCTGCAAAGGAACAAAACATATTATAAGCCTCAAAATGGCTGGAACGGTTGCCAAGAAAACAGCAGCTGTTCACTAAATTGACAGCAAGAAAACTGATACTCAACATTTAGAGAACTTATTGCAGAGAATTTGTGAACTTTTTCTGGGGATTTTGGAGACAATGTGAACTGAAAGGCAAGAGACTTGTTCTATTTTTGGTTTTGTTGTGACTTGCTGCGTGGTCTCTAAGCAGTCACTTCACCTTTCTCTGTCTCCATTTCTTGTTTCACCCTTTGTCTCCTGTCTGTAGAATTTAAGGTCTTTGGACGAGTCTATATTACACATTTGTGGCATACACAATAAAACCAATGCAATATAAAAATAATTATAATGAGGCTAATTTTAACTCACCCTTCAGCAGACAAATGAAAGAAAATTCCTCATTTTCTGTAATTTCAGAAAAATTACTTGTTATTAATATTCTTGTGAACACAACAGGAGGAACTGGAGATCGATCAGACTCATGTCTTCATTCTATAAACTTTTTGGCTAGTTTTCGTGAAATCAGCTAACAGCCAAGCTGGAGTCCAACCAACCAACAGAAAAGACAGGCTTTTAATCAGGCTTCTCTACAATGGAACACATTCATTTGATAAATGAACTAATTAACCAAATGAATAAGTATAACCTACCACTGTGAATGACATTTATAACCATGAAAAAGCTTCAGTTCCACATTAATAGTTCTACCCACAGAAAAGGATGGAAAAAATACAAGTTCAATTCATGAAGCACATTTATGTCAATGGAGTTTTAGCATGGGTAGCGATCCAGTATTACGTATGCGGTGTGTGTATGAAGATGACAAGAGGAAAAAAAGCCTTAAATAAGGTTATACCACTTCTGAGTTTGGTTGGTGGGTTTGGTGGGGGTATTTTTTGGGTGTTTTTTTTTTTTTTTTTTTTAATCAGCCATTTCATAGACTGTGGAATGTAGGAATGACATGATCTTTGTAAGCGTCCTTTAGCAAAAGCACGTGGAATGCCACAACACCTGTATCTTCATCTTTCCTTGAATAGCCCAAATCCATGTTTAATCTCTCCAGCTACAAAAGCTTGCATGACACAGAAAAGATGAGGATAATGAGTAAAACAACTCAGACTGTTAAATGTAGCTTTATAACCTCAGCTGTACTTTTCCTGCTTTGTCTAATTAGACATTTCTAGGATTGATCTGAGAGCTTTGGAAAAAACAGAAGTCATCTCTCTGATTTCAGAGAAATAGCAGTGGTCCCTGAGGCTGTGTGATGTTTTGTCAATATGCTGTCTCTCCCATACAGAACCCGTGAAACTGTGGGTTTCTCTAAAATTTTGCTTGGATCTTGTGTATAACATAATATAGTGGCGAACGTTGTAACAAAATGTAAACCAGAGTCACTACAGGAAAATTGGAGATTATGTTGATCAGTCATTATTTGGAAAAGAAAAACAGACAGACCTGAAGATACTAATGAACATACAGTAATATTATGTGTATCTGACAAGAAGAACCATCAATAAGGTAACTGAAATCATATGAGGAAGTAAGAATTTGTTATTGGAACTGAAAAATGGAATTTCTATTACTGTGATAAAAATACTATATGCTGCTCATGGCTGTGTATCCTTCAGGTGCTTACACAGTTCAGGGTGGTTTGCATTTCAGTGCTATTTAATGAGGTGCTTCTTTTCCTATTTTAATTACTACCTTTTACTAAATTGTTGTGGTTTGGTGATTTTTTTTAAATTATTTATTTTTTTTTTTAAGACGCAATACTCATGTTAATAACCTGTGTGGCAGTATCTGTTCCCAGGACCTGCCTTTTACCTTATGAGATTAAGAGTCATCAGTGAGTTATCAGCCAGGAACAGAAATCCAGTTATTGAGAGCTTCTGAATGGAACCTGTTGAAAAATCACCTTCAAAATAAAAAATTGACCTAAAAAGAGATCAAAGGGGGGAAAAAAAAAAGGCACAAAACCAACAACACAAATTGTCCACACTTTTTGGAGAGCTATGAGATCTTTTGCAAAGAACAGTTTTGTCCATTGTACGCTCACTCTAAGAACGTGTTTATTCCAGTAAAGATGGGGTGAGATACCCAGACCCTCCTGCTGTGCACAGGCAGATACTGTGAAAAGTATTCTAACCATGCTTGTTCATACAGTGTGTGATCAAGATGAGTGTTCCTGAAGGTAAGAATTGATCTGTCCAAGTTTGTGAGGGAACATTGACAAATCTAATTTGAAAGGAAAAGGCTGCTGGTGGTGTGCCACATTCAAGCAAAAGGCTGACCATGAGTGGGTCTCTTTATAACACAAATACAATACAGTACTACAGTACTATAATTAAAAAAGGTAAATCCCCCTAATTATAGCAGTTTTGACACAATATATTACTCTTGCGTGGACTATTTTAGATTTTTTTGCAACATTACTGTACTGGGATTATTCCCATTAGCCTTTTCCATTTTCCCTATATCAGCCATCCTTGTCATCTGCCTCAGACCTGTTTTGCTTTTCCTGTCCATTCATCACAATTTTAGGGGAAACACCAAGTACTATGAAGTAAGAAGCCAGGAAAAGTAGGAAACCAGGGTTTATAAACTGCAAAAATTAATTACAGCAAGCAATAACGAACAGAAGGCAGAGTTCTTACTTTTCTTTAGGAAAGAGACTGTGGTGGCACAGATAAGAATCCCTTATTTTTACGATATGTCAAATTGACTTTACTGTAATGTATTAGTGCAGTGGTAACCTGTTGAAAGAACCACAGCAGGTGGTGGGGTTTTTTTGTATGGTTGACAAATATAATTTTAAAGCAGGTTAAATTGACTGTAAAGGTGCTTTATGGGTTATTAGCTACACCAAATGCATGAACAGGGGAAATGAAAAACAGTCCTGTTAAAGTCACTTGCTATGTATGGAATAATAATGACTTTCTGTGATTATGCTGCAGAACCTCCTGTATAGTAGTAACACATTCATAAAGTACAGTTGCCTAATAAACGATTCTTAATTATGATAGTTTGTAGAAGTGTTAAGCATCTCTGATACAGTTACAAGTTTTTCAGACAAAATAGGCTATTGCAGTTGTATATCTTGTAGTATATTTCACGGACTATTTAGCAGCTCTATAATGTGTATATACTCTTTAGGCCTATGATGTGAACCTACACATATGATATGGCATACACTGTGTCACTATTCATTCTGTGATATATATGTATACTAAAATTAAAACCAAATGAAAACCTGTTTTTAACTCCTTTTAAGTGCTTGATAGGAAAGTGACTGTGGAGTTTAAATTAGTAAACACAGGTGATATTTTTATGAATCTGTATGATTATTCCTTATTCTTGCTCCACTGGCCATAGAAATGAAAAGGAATTACAAAACTATTTTGGCACCAAGTCCTCCTCTAGTCAAGAAGTTCTGTTTATTTCCTGGGACATCCTGATTTGTAGAAAGAGAAGCCATCTGACAATGAACAGCTTTTCTTTTTCAGTGTTCCCTTGTGTATTTTCTTTTGTACCATATGTCCAGTAGCCAGTGGATCAGGTCATGCTAACCTCTGTCGTAGTACATTTACCTTTTCAAAAACCTTTCCATGCCATGAGACTGAGGGACAGGAAGTAAACATTATTCTTTCTGCTCAGTGCCTCTGCGGCCCCTTAACAACCATGTCAGAGGTTGCTGGTGTAAAATTGCATTAAGTTAAAGTGGGTAGTATTGTAGAGAAATCAGAGTTGGAAACAATCAAAATGTTGTGTTGCAAGCTGAGAGCAATGCTCTTTTGGGAGAAAGAAAGGGAATGTAAAATGCTAGGCAAAGTCACTTAGAAATTTCAAGACTGCTGTGATGCATTCAATAATATCACAGGGGAAAGGCATTTTCTTACAAGAAACAAGCTGGCAGTTGAGACTGTTAGCCATTCTGTTAGCCCTACATAATAAAGGTAAATCATGTAAGCTGTAGAGATAACATATGGACCAACAGAGACAAATTATTTGTGATATAACGGGTAACTAGGTTGAAGCTGAATTATTGTGAGAAATGGACTCTGCTTGAAGAGAGCAGGGGATAGTTTGCAAGATTAGTGAAAACTTGACTTCCCAAATCAAAGCAGTGAGAGAAATGAAGTGCATCTTGTTATGAACATGCACTGATTCATAAAGACAAAACACGGGGGTAAACGAATGACAGAGAACAAATTTGTTGGTAATAAATGTGGAGACAATCACAGCACAACCCAATTGTCCACTGCCAAGGACACAGAGTCATGGCAACAATTAAAGTCACCTCCTGCAAACATATATCATTTCTTGGACAATGCGTAATGTACAAAAGTAAATTTATTTATTTTTTTTCTTTGTAAACATACAGTTGGATGACAAAGCTGTGATGACATCATTAGACCTCATAGATCTCAAACCAGACATAGCTAATTGCTTTATTAAGAACAAGTGACAGACTCATGAATATTGGAGGTGCATATAGCATGAATGCAGGGAAGAAATGGAAAACGTTATATGTATCCAATGTTAATGAGTTTAAACTAGCTCATTTCACATAGCTGAATCAATTAGTGTTTCTATTGTTTTGCAATATATTATACCTTTTTGTAATTTAATTCTCATATACACTCTTTGGTTTGGGAATTCAAAACAGTCATTGCTGGATACTGGCTTCTGTCACTGGGCAGAAATATTGATCTTTTGTAACTTGCTTTATGCTAAGAAATAAAGTGTAATCTCTTTCTAGCTTTCCTACATATTGCATTTTTTTTATATCACTGATCTGTATGAACTTTTAACAGACTCCAAAGATAGATGTAAGTTTTCTTCAGGGTAAGAACTGATTGTTCTGAAGCCTGCCAGTTTTATTCTATTCTTTTCTTTTTTTATTGAGCCAACTCTGCATTGTAGAGTGATTTTTACTCAGAGTATCCCAAAAACCTCACTCAAACCAATAATCATGTGTTGATAGGTGAAATTAGTTTCAGAATTCTAATGAAGCTCAGCAGCTGGGAGACAGACAGCTCATCTAAAGATTAAATGAGAAAAATTGCCACTTTTGCTGGTTCCTTTAGAAACTCATTTACATTCTGTCAGCTCCCATTAGGAATGGGAACTGCGAATATTGAGGGAAATATGCATGAATTCAGTAGTGAAATGGCCAATCGTGATCAGTTCCTTTTTGCTTACAAAGCTGCCAGAAGATTTTATGTAGTTTTGCCTTCTGGAAACAGTGGGTGATAATCTGCTTACTTTCAGCTGTCTCCTAATATTTTGAATTTAACATAACCAAAAGAACCAAAACCCAATACAAAAAGGAGAACAGAGGATAACAATATAATCTTAAGGTTTGGATTTAGAGTTCCTGGAGCCATCTACACATTGTTCTTTCCCACCAAGGTTTAAAAAAATTACACACATATGTATAAAATCACATTTTTATGTGACAGGAAGTGATGAATACATAATGAGAAGCCCCAAATCAACATAGATTTGCCAGTGTAGCATCTCATGTTCATTCTATGGTTAAAAAGTATGGCAACTGGATACTGATGAAGCCGCAGTCTTTCCCCCTTTTCATTTTCTTGACCCTTTTTACATCCAGGCACCTGTAGAGCTTCAGTACTTCTTCTGTGACAGCACCAACAGCAATGACAAGTATTTTACTTCATTTGGTACCTCTTCTGTCCCAGAAAGGTACCACACCATTCTTCTTTCCCTGTCCTTGTAACAGCCCTGAATTTTATATGGTTGAGTCCTCATCATATTGATGACTTTCCATGAGTTCTGCTGACAGAGCCAATAGTAGACTAGGAGTGTATATTATGCAAGGGTTATCCATTTCTCCACTGACTTTGGAAGTACTTATATTGAGTACAAGTAGAGGTGACTGTGCCAATGAAAGAAATACATTTAGGAATTTAACTAGGGACATAGAGGAGAGTGCTTAAGTGGATACAGAGAAAATGTAGTGCTATGGTGTTGAATAATGTTTTAAATTTACTTTTCTTTAAATAAAGGTTGAAGAAGATCAATAATGACATGAAAAGGCTACGTAAGTTGTTCAGTAACTGTTTTCTTCCTGCACCTGCTGGACAGATGATGACAAATACATAGCTTCAATGAAAAAGCCATATTTTCTATTTCAGAAATAATTAGAAATACTGCTAAATAGAAATATATTTTTTACATCTATTGGATTAAAAAGCTTATTCTACCAATTCTAAAAGAGAATAAGATCTCTAATGCTGTTATGTTTTAATAAAATTGAGTAGATCATTATCATGATCTATAATAATTATACTCTGAAGAGTAATACTAGCATCATCGGAATGGTACAGATATCTACAAGTGAGTTCTACAGAGTATGAAAAATGGCTTGAATCACACAGGTAGAAATCACAGAATGGTTTAGTTTGAAAGGGACCATAAAGATCATCCAGTTCCAACCTCCCTGCCATGGGCAGGGACACCTTCCACTAAACCAGGTTGCTCAAAGCCCCATCCAACCTTGCCTTGAACACATCCAGGGATGGGACATCCACAACTTCTCTATGCAACCTGTTCCAGTTCTTCACCACGCTCTCCATGAAGAACTTCTTCCTGATATCTAATCTAAATCTCCCCACTTTCAATTTAAACCCGTTACCCCTTGTCCTGTCACAACAGGCCCTTGTAAAAAGTCCCCTCCCAGCTTCCTTGTAGGCCCCTTCAGGTACTGGAAGGCTGCAATAAGGTCTCCTTGGAGCCTCCTCCAGGCTGAACAAGCCCAACTCTCTCAGCCTTTCCCCATAGGAGAGGTGTTCCAGCCCTCTGATCATCTTCATGGCTTTCCCTGGACTCGCTCCAACCAGTTAATATCCTCCTTATGGTGTGGGCCCCAGAGCTGGATGCAGTACTCCAGCAGGGTCTCACAAGAACACAGCAGAGGGGCAGAACCACCTTCCTCAACCTGATGGCCATGCTTCTCTAGATACAGCCCAGGATATGGGTGGCTTTCTGGGCTGCCAGCGCACACTGCTGGCTCATGTTCAGCTTTTCATCCACCAGTATCCCCAAGTCCTTCTCCTCAGGGCTGCTCTCTATTCATTCTCCACCCAGCCTGTACTTGTATTTGGGATTGCCCCGACCCAGGTGCAGGACCTTGCACCTGGCCTTGTTGAACTCCATGAGGTTGGCAGTGGCCCACCGCTCCAGCCTGTCAAGGTCCCTCTGGATGGCATCCCTTCCCTCCAGCGTGTCGTCTGCGCCACACAGCTTGGTCAGCTGAGGGTGCAGTCAATCCCACTGTCCGTGTCGCTGAGAAAGATGTTAAACAGTACCAGCCCCAACAACGACCCCTGAGGAACTCTGCTCATTACTGGTCTCCACTCAGACATTGAGCCATTGACCACCACTCTCTGAGTGTAACCATCAAGCCTCTAGAATTCCTTTGTTTTCCTTGCCAGGTGCTCTCCTGGTGACCTGCAATTCGTCTCCAGGCTCTGGGCAGTTGTTGGTGGCTCTGGTGGTTTTGTCCCATTCCCCCTTTTAACCTAGCTTAAAGCCCTCTTGATGAGCCCCACAAATTCCTGGATGAGAATCCTTTTGCCCCTTTCTGACAGCTGCACACCATCTGTCACCAGCAGGCCAGGTGCTGTGTAAAACACGATCAAAAACCCCAAAATTCCACCATTAGCACTAGCCTCTGAGCCACATGCTGATCAAGTGTGATTTCTT
>NW_010226959.1:0-4804 GCF_000690775.1 Eurypyga helias
GCAGCCCGAGGGCCGGAGCCTGAGATCTGTCATAGGCAGATTCCAAGCAAACACTGTCAGTGACAGCACAACCGGGAAAACTAAACAAACCCACCAACTCCCTCACGAACAAGCCAGCATAGGAGTTACCAAAGCAGTTAATGCAGGAGTCAGGGAGAGTGTTAGCAAGTGTATGGCAGTGAACGAACAAGAGTGTAAAAGAGAGAGTAATGGCTCCCAGACCCCCTCCTCGCCTCTGCCCCCAGCATGACATACTTCGGAATGAAATACTCCCTTGGTCAGTTGGGGTCAGGTGTCTGAACTGTGTGTCCCCTACACTGCCTGTAGCGAGACAGCGAGAGCTGGGAACGCAGCTGCAGGGTCAGAAGCAAAGACCTTGAATCTGGTGCAACAGACACAAGGGTTCTGAAGTAAAATTACAGACATGGTCTTCATTTTGGTATGTCTGAAACTCCAGCATATATGGATTTCCTGTGAGAAAGGGCGGGATTTCGGAAGCCATAGCCTATCTTCTTCCTCTTTCTCAGGCACCACAAGGCTGTAATGGCTCTGACTGCCCTCCCAGGGCCTCCCACCATCCTGACCATGGCCTAAGAATCTATTTCTCCTCTCCCTGCAGGCTGTCAGTCCCCAGCACTGCAGCAGTGCTGGTCTCTAGCTCCCCAAAGCCCTGCCCAGACATGGGACCTGACTTCTGGACTGATACTGGCTTGACCTTGGGCCTGCCTCATCACCATGGAGCTGCCTGGCAGTCACTGGACCTGTCCTTGACTTGCAGAATGACTTCTCAGCTTGACCTTGGACCTGCCTTGTCCTCACCACCTTGTCTGATGATTTGGACTCTGGCTGAACCCGGTTACCCCCCAGCCTGCCCTGCTTCCTGACTGGGGTGGTGGGACAGGGCCTGACTGAGAGGCTCTGCCCTGCCCTGATCTCCCATGGCTCCTGGACCCCAGGGAGCTCCCTCCACGCCTGTCCTGAAACACTTCCCATTAGCATGGGCTGGTGCAGAGCATGTGCTCTGTCACCTGATGTAAATTCTGGGGGTTTATCATTCCCTTGATACCCATTATGGCTGGATTCATCCACTCTTGGTATTCCCACCTCCCCCCCAACTTAGCTAGGTAGGAAAATAATAAAATCTTTATCTCTGTTTCACAGATAGGATCAAATAGAAACAAAATGACATAAAAAGCTGGAAGAAATAACAGAGTTGGTCAAATGCACAATTTGACCACGGAGCACATTGCCATAGGCATCAGCAAGTTTAGCAAGATTAAAAAGCAAGGTTGTTGCATGGATAACAAGAATATCCAGAGTTTTAACAGGCAGAACTAAACTAAAACCATTCTGCAAGGAAATTAAAACTTATGCTTCAGAGCTTAAGGAATTGTCTCACTGTTAGAAAGTCACACGAGAAAGTCACACCTAGAGCTACAACTGCTCGTCCTAGGACCTACCTACATCTTGTATTTAGGTGTGAAGTGCCAGTCACTATTGGAAACGCTTGGCCTGAGCCAGCGTGGAATTGCTGGGGGAACTTTGTTATTGCTTTCCCACTAGGAAGCTGTAGAAGAAACTACTACTACCATGAGCTGCAGTAAGGGTCTCTGTGGGTATGCTTGAACTGGAAAGCATGTTGAAATGAATCTCCTCTAGCTTCAAAAGTTAACAATGAAGATGCACTAAATACCTGATCTAGTTGTTGTGCTTTTAATGATTAGTTGACAGAAGAAGAAACCTGTCATGGTTTCCCCATGGACAAGTCGTTTCATCCTCCAATATACAGATCAGATGAACTGGGCTCTGAAAGTGCTGAATTCTCTCTTTGGAAGGAGTCTACATGATAATTTTATGTACAGTCACTGACATTAAATGTGTGAGGTTAGGTAAGATTAATGCAGCTCCTTTAAATATGTCTGAGTTAGCTGTAAACTAATTAACTGAAGTATTACCAGGTGTGAAGATTAGCCTTGAAGAGGCATGAAGAGGCAACTGAGTTCTGCTCTCCAACACCCACTTAAAAATCTTTCCAAAACAGGGTCAAAGTGCCTGCCAGCAATTCATAGTCCCCCTTGCAAGCTGGTCTGTCAGACAGAGAGCCCCCAGCTCCTCTCCCTCCTGGTTTCTCTTCTCCTAACCAGGCCTTGTTCAAATATTGTCCCTGTGGTTTTCAGCTATTTTGAAGTTCCCTCTGTCCATCTTCAAGACAACATAATCAACTTCAAGAAAGAATATCTTATGGTAGGTGTGTATTACATTCCACAGTTCCTTTCAGTGGTGCAATGGAATTATCATCCCCAAAATATCTCAAAACTGGGAAAAAGCTCTGGAGAAAGAAAAAGCAGCACGTTTGCTGATATGGAAACCAGACAGTGAAGAATGACAGTGTTTTTTTTCTCTCATTCACAAGGTTCTGTCTTAAGAGTGAGAAAAGCTCTTGTTTGTTATTTATGCCCACGGGAAGAGGGAAGAAAAATAAATGGAGGAAATTGTCAGTGACTGGAGTTACAGAAGCCTCTGAGTAATGAAGGAGGGCTGAATAGGGGTGAAGAGGGTTTGACAGGCATGAAATGGAGAAAGAGGAAAAGGCTCTCTATGACCAAGGGACCAGTAAAGATGCTCCTCTCTGACCAGAAAGATTGCAGAGAAGGAGCTAGGACAACACTGGCTCCAAAGAGAGAACAGACAGGGACCATGAGATGATGAATCATAAACAGGTGAGTAACTGCTGGAAAAGATGGTCTATTGAAGTTGCTATCCAACTTACATATTTTTCTTTGTCTCTTTGGTACTTTACACTCAATGTGGGCCTGAACTTCCATAAGCCTCAGTCTTTCCCGAAGTGGAGACTTCCTCCTAGAGAGGGGTGATTTGCCACAAGAACCCTTCACTGCTTTTCCTTCTTTTGCAGTAGGGCAAAATCAACTGCTCTGGGAGCTGAGTGCCTTTAATCCAAAATCAAGCGAGGTCACTATGGCATTTCAGTTCACTGAGTCCCCAGGGGTTAAAAAAGAAAAAACTCCATCAACAAGTGCTCGGATCCCTGCAGCCCAGAGGTGGGATTGATGCTACACCACCCCAGGCCTGAGAGGTCCTGAACTTCTAAGAGTAAGGACAGAAAAGATGGAAACAGCACGTAACACCAAGCTCTTCTGGAAATAGAACCAAAGCCTTGAAACGCCCCTTCCTTTTTGCATTCCCCACGTTTGCATAACATTTCTACATGTAAAACTTTAGGGAAATGAAATAATTTCTGGTTCCATCTTGCTGCTTTTTCTGCAAAGTGGAGATGGAAAGCTCTGCCTGGCTATAAAATTTACGCGGATGTATAAAGGAAGCTTAATATTTGAAAAGCACTTTTGGTCTTTAAATTCACTAGATCAGGACATACTAGTAGTCCTGGTGATGGGCACTTTCAGATATTTACGAAACACAGAAGGAAAACAAAACCCTCTTTGCAAAATGAAAACTCCTTGCCCCGGTAATTCTGCAAACCCTGGCAGAGTGCAGGGATTGCCACGTCTCTCGAATTGAAATTGCACCACTTTCTCTGTTTAACAAGAATGAAGGCATACAGGCCACGGGAAACCAAAACCGTGCTGCTGAAATCCAAACACACGCTGCTGCTCTGCTCACCGAGCCATGAGAAGCCACATAGAACAATGGGCAATGCTTTTTCCCAAGGCTTTCCCAAATCTTTTGAGAACTCTTGAGCCTTTCCTCAATTCATGTGCTCAGCATTTTAAGGGTTTCCTGAAAGCTGGTAAGCACATCCTCATCCTTCACTACCCAGCCTTTGCAGAGCTCTCTCCCTTGCTCTCCCAGCAGCTGTCCAGCCCGGAGCAGTTACAAGCCAAGGCAGGCTTTCTGGAGCCCAGAAATGGCACCTTACAGGCTAAAGCTTTTCCAAGTCCATCCTTAGGCAACTGTTCAGTTTTCTTGTCCTTTCCTCCTGCCACAGCAGCAGCAGACAGCACTGCGGAAAGCTGTGGCTGCTGTTGCTTGAAAAATGAAGCAACAGTTGCCTTTTTTTGCAAAACTGACCACATCAGTGGCAGCGGGTAAGGAGGTCTGCTTGGACTCCTCAGCGTGTGCTGCTACAGACGTGTGGGGACGGGGCGGGGGGAGTGTGGTGAGAGCGGGCTGGTGGGACTGCTCACCACGAAGCGACCGCGCAGAAACCATCCGTGCGTTTGTACCAGAGACGCCCCACGCGTGGGGGATGCAGCCCTGTGACTCCTTGGGCTCAGCCGTAGCGTGATGGGCACAGGAGATGTTGCCACAGCGCCAAAAGTGTAATTTGGAGGAAATCCCCCAAGTGAAAACAAAGACTCTGTAAGTCATTTCCTCTGAGCTGAACAGAAAGACATCTGTGTTGCTCCAGCAGTTACGCACGAGTCACAACACCACAATTCGCTCGCAAGCGGCGCAGACCCCGCTTGCTTTGCTCTAGGCTGACACTCGGAGACGCGAGAGATGTAGTTCAACTCGACCTCACAAGCTCTTTTTCTCTCAATGAGGTTTTGCAGACCCATGGTTTCCACAGGTAAGGCTGGGCGCAGAGAGGGAGGTAAAGAAGAGAGGCTGCGTGACACCTCAGTATAGACCCTGAAGCTCAACACAGACTCCTGATGGGTGCAAAAAGCCACCTTCCGTGATCCTGGCTGCAGACGGGAGCCTGAGCTTTGGGGCGGCTGGATGTGACAGAGGGGTGAGTGTGAAGGAAGGCACCCCAACCCCGGGGGCCATGAGCAGACCTGTGATGGGTGTTAGAATCACAGAATGGTTTGGGTTGGAAGGG
>NW_010226959.1:4891-5108 GCF_000690775.1 Eurypyga helias
GGGCCACTTCCAGGGATGGGGTTGCCACAACATCTCTGGTCAACTCACACTCACAGCCCACCGCATCCCCACAGCCCAGCCCATGGGCGCACTTTTTTTTGTGGAGTGAGGGTGAGGGGATGTGTGCGGCTTTGCATCCTGCGCCGAGGGGTATAATTTCCCTTTTTCTTTTTACTTCACCGACGCGTTCCCGGGCCGGGTCTATCTGACTTGGGCC
>NW_010226960.1:0-5138 GCF_000690775.1 Eurypyga helias
ATGCTGCTGGGGCCAGGGCAGTGTGGAGGCGGCTGATGTGGCGCTGGGACTGTGAGTGGGGGGATTTTGGAGCCCCGCTCAGGCCTTTTGGCTGGTGCTTCCTAACCCTGCAGCCCTCCCCCAGAACCCAAGCGCGGTGGCACTTGGGTTCCCGTGCTCGCCGGCACAGGGCCCTGCCGGGAGTCCCAGGTGGCCCCTCCGCAGGGTGGATTTTGGCTCTGGACCATGCCTGAAACGTCCCGTCCTGCTCTTTTGGACCACACGTGGCCCCAGAGCTACCTCAGAAGAAGGACCGGGAAGTGGGGACGAAGCAGCAGTGGTTTTGGGGTGTGCAGGAGACTTTGTGGCGTGTAGGCAGGCTCAAGGATTCCCCCAGAAGAGCTGATGCCTGGAGGTGCAGGACTATGGAAGTTTATCCCACGTGGAGCGATGGCCTCGTTAGGGTCAGCATGGCTGGCGAGTTGCTGCCTCCCTCCCTCAGGCAGGACTGAGGGGAGCCAAAAAGCGTGGTGAAGCCACCCAGTTGGGATGCTCCTTCCCGGCATCCTGCGACAGGCAGCATCTTGGTGTCGCTGGGGCAGCTCAACCTGGTCCGGATGGAGGGTTTGGAGGCTCCTGAGGGGAGGATGCCCTGCAAATCCTGGGTGCTCACAGGGAAGCACCTCTCCAGCCCCTACGGATCATGCTGGAGCCCTGGCATTGCTTTCCTGAAAACCCCCAAACCTGGGTGCCTGCCACGTGTCTCAGCCGTGGGCATCCATGCCAACACTCATCGTTGCTGTTCCGCAGAGAAACGGGACAATCCCCAGGCGTGAAGTGACAACGGGTGAATCCAGGGACAGGTTTCCGATGCCGGCACATCAGTGTGGGTCTGGACCAGCTCCCGGTGGTGTTGTCCTGGGTCGCTGCCAGCGTAAACAGGAGCTGAGCTTGGCCCTGAGTCCCGGCTGCCACCGCCGCGTCCCAAGGACGTGACGCAGGCACAGAGGCCCCACTCGGCACTTCTTCCCTTCCCATCTGGCGGCGGCTGAACCGGGCCAGGCACCGGCATGGGGAAGGGGATGGCAGCCGGGGACGGGTGGGGTGGGAGGGCATCTCACCCCGAGCACCCAGGGAGACTGCACACCCCTCGCATCAGTGCGAGCCTGGAATAAAACAGGTGAATCCACGTTTTATGGTTAATCCTCATACACTAAATCCTGATGTTGTCCAATTAATACAAGTTTTCCCATTCTTTTCTCTTTTTAAACTGCCTTAAGGTGCACGTTTAAGAGGCCCCATCCCTTGTGTGGGGAGCTGGTAGCAGCACCCCGTGCTGCAGCATCCCTCCTTTGGGATGGGTACCACCGTACGCAGCCCGGCTTTGGTGGCAATCCTCGGGGCTGGAAGGCTTCTAGGTCTTGCTTGCACACTGGGAGAGGATCCAGCGGAAACCAGGGCAGTGACTGGGACCAAAATGCCGACCGGCACTGCCCAGGGTGGGAGTTGGGCCCGTTTGCTCCCTACAGGGTGCAGCAGGTCTGAGCATTGTTGGGGCGGGAGTCTGGGAGCCGAGTGGCTGCCCTGTCAGCCCTGCCTGGTCCTGCCTGGACCAGGTCCTTGTCCAGGTCCTGCCTGGACTTCCCGCTCTGAGCATGGAAGTCGGGCTTTGCATCTCTAAATTTGGGTTTTTGGGGTATAAATACAGAAGAGGGGTGCTGCTACCCACCTGTTCCCCAGAGCTCTGGGGACAGAATTGGGTAAAAGGGAGAAGGAAACGTCTGTCAGTGCTGGGTGATTTTTCTGGCTGTCCTGTATCGTGTTGCTCTCTGTGCTGGGGTTATCCCCATGGGGTCAAACCCCCTCCCCATTTCAAAGTGTGGGTCAGAGCTCCCAGAAACCACCGAGTGGCTCCAAGGATGACCCCAGGATTGGCGGTTCCCCCTCCCTGGGGTGCAGTGTGCTCCCACTGGGAAGAGGGAGCCCTTGCGGGGTGCTTTTGGCTGCTGCACAAACACAGGGGTGAGGATGGGCAGAAGCACTTGGGGAAGAGCTGTGACCATTTCCAGCCTTGCACGGGCCGTGGTCAAAGGAGATGCTGCCTCAACACCAAGATACTCATTGCCTGAGGGTGTGGACTCTCTGGTGTCTAATACTATGGGTGAGCACAGCACACACCCCTGGGCTGAGTCCTCCCAACGAGCCAGGCACCTCCAGGGTGCTGGGCTGAGCCATTTTGGCCCCTGTACTCCTGGAGACAGCCCCAGGGACCACTTAACAGCGCTTGAAATAAATGATGTGCAGAGCCGGAGATGGCACGTGAGTCTAATAGGGCCTTTAAGGAGCCCTGAGAGGGAAAATATAACCATGGCAAGGTATTCCCCAGCCCGAGTGTGCTCCAGGTGTCTCTGGAATAACAAGCCCCCTGGTAGGAGCCAGTGAAGGGTTTGCTTTGGTTGCGTCTGCGTGCTGTGGGAAAGCATCCGCTGCAGCCAACCACTGTGCCGGGAATATTTGGAGTCACAGAGCAACCTCTCTGCTTCGTGGCACGAAATCATCCAGCACAGGCACATGCCAATCCCACCATGCCAAGTGGGATGGGCATCCCGGCAGGTGCGGGCTCCCTGTTGACAGCTCGCCGGGTGCTGGTGGCACATGGCCCAGCCTGTACGAGGTTAATTAAGTTTCACCTCGTGCTCCCGCAAATGGATTTTCCACCACCTCTCCCTGGTCTCCAGGCAGGGCTGGGTGCTGTCTCCAGCCTGGCTGACGTCAGGGTGCTGCCACCCTCCCGCTCCTTGGAGACCGGCTGCTTTGCTTCCCGCGCCCGGTGCCTGCTCGGGTGCTGGGTTTTGGGGTGAGCGCTTGCCAAGGGGAAATCCTGCTTGGGGTGATGGGAGGAGGCTGGAAATCCCCATTGGGGTGCGGAGGGGAGAGAAGGGGAAGAGTCTATATGGGGGCAGAGGGGGGTCTAGGCATGGATGACCCCAGCCCCTCACCTTCCTGGGGTCACCCCAGGTCCCAGGGAGTGATGTAAAGTGGGGACATCCCTCCTCTGCCTGCACCCATCCCCGCAGGGCAGCAGAGACCTGCTGGGTCTTGGTTTTCAGCCCAAGGTCTCTGCCTCCGGGAGGAGATGGAGGGGACCCAGGAGCCACTGGCCCCTCACTGTGGCCAAGGGTAAGGGGCTGCTTGTGGCTTTACCCCCTTTTCTTGGAGCATCGTACCCTCCCTTACTGCCTTGCAGTGCTGGAGCGGGGAGAGGTGCTTGAAAGGGTGCAAAAACTGAACCTCAGCTCCAGGGGAAGGTTTATGTGCCCTCCTGCAAGCCCCTGCCCCTGCCGGCAGCAACCCCGGTTGGACTGGTCACCAACGAGCATCCTCCTTGCTGCCGGGACTCCGACCACTCCGCTTGCGCAGCCGCAGCACCCCACGGTATCCCCTCGCCATTTCCCGGATGGGTAAACTGAGGCACGGAAAAACTGAGGGAAGGAGGGAGGAGCACAAAGCAGGATCTGGCCTTTGCAGCGGAGCAGCATTTAGCACCTTTGCAAAGCCTCCGTCCCGCGCAGGGGAGGCTGAGCGCAGGGGAGGCTGAGCGGAGGCTCGGGGTGAGTGAGGGCAGCTCTGCGGCGCTGGGATGGGGCTTTCCCCGGGGCATGGGGCTGTCTCAGTCGCTTCCCTTTCCAGCCCTGCTGCTGAGGCGCTCAGCCAAACAGGAACTGCTTATAGAATCATAGAATCACAGACCTGTTTGGTTTGGAAGGGACCTTAAAGCCCATCCAGTTCCAACCCCCCTGCCATGGGCAGGGACACCTTCCACTAGACCAGGTTGCTCCAAGCCTCATCCAGCCTGGCCTTGGACACTCCCAGGGATGGGGCATCCACAGCTTCTCTGGGCAACCTGTCCCAGTGCCTCCCCACCCTCTCTGGGAAGAACTTCTTCCTGATGTCTAATCTAAACCTCCCTGTTTTCAATTTGTACCCATTACCCCTTGTCCTGTCACTACAGGCTCTTGTAAAAAGTCCTCTCCCAGCACCCTTGTAGCCCCCCAGGCACTGGAAAGCTGCAATGAGGTCTCCTCGGAGCCTCCTCTTCTCCAGGCTGAACAAGCCCAATTCTTGCAGCCTTTTCTGGGCTCCTGGGCTTGTTTCCCCCCCGCCTGAGCAGACCCACGAGCCAGAGCATCAGCCCACGCCTGGGACACGGGGTCACGGCTGGCTCCTCGTTTGCTCTAATGATGGTCCCTCCAGTGTCTCCAGGGCTGGGTGGGGTGAATTTCCCACACCTGGAGCCTGGAAATTAAAGTACCTCCCTCCATTTCCCCTATCTTTGCCTTTTTCCCCAGCTCCCAGCACCTCTCTGCGTGGTGGTGGAGGCTGCCCCGTCCCCAGCTCTGTCCCCATTCCAGGACCCTGATTTTGGCCCCGGGGAGGCTGCTGTGGCTCTGGCATGCCCTTTGTTTCCCCCCGCTCTGGGAGGGGGCATGGGAACTGATGGGGAGCAGGGACTGGTGGGAATGGAGACAAGTCTTTTAGGAGGGTTTTTGCTGTAGTTTTGTGTGCGGACGGTTTTTTGAGCGGGTGGGGGAGGCTGGAGCTGCCTCTGTGTGCTCAAAGTGCCTGTTGCTATTTCCCTTCCAAGGGCTTGGGGTGTGTTTATGATATATAGTTGACCCCAGAACCTGCTGATGGTTTGTGTTAGGAGAGTGTTTTTTCTTAAAAATCAGACCTGGGGGCTTGTCAGGGTGCTACTGAGCCCAGCCAGCCCCGCAGTGCTCCCTGCACCCCCCCGGCCATTCGCTTTGCTGTCCCCAGCTCTGATTTGGGTGTTAATTTTCAGTAATTAATCTCTGTGGTGTTCAGCCAGGTAGGGAGAAGCCACCTGGTTGGGGTGTCCGGCTCCTGGCAGAGCTGTCACACATCACCCCCCCCACCCCGGGGTCACGCTGGTGGGACGTCGCGGTGGGGACTTGCTGTTTGCAAGGGGTGGGGGCCACCGGCTTCTCCCGTGTCTGTGCTGCCTGGTGCCCCCCAAGCAGCAAGGAGAAGGCTGGGTTTGCCTGTGTTGCACCTCCGGGTGCACCCAGTTCACCCCAGCCATGATGGGTGGGCACGGGGGGGTTGATTTCCCCCTTCTGCTCCACATCGGCCCAGGC
>NW_010226960.1:5323-5530 GCF_000690775.1 Eurypyga helias
GAAAAGCGGGGAATTCCCAGCAGGTTTCCAGCGAGCTTGGGCTCTGCTCTATATTTGTGAGAAAGGAGGCCGGTCGCTCGGCGTCTTTATTTTGGGAGCTGTCGGGCTGCGGTTGCTAACGCGGCATCTTTGGCCTCGTGGTGGGAGGACTGGGAAGGGGGGGGATGTTTGGCGGAGGGAGGGGGCCATGGCCGAGCAGAGAGGGGT
>NW_010226961.1:0-3355 GCF_000690775.1 Eurypyga helias
ATATAAATATATAAAGCACATATATTAAAAAAATCATACGTGAATCCAAGAGACTAAGTATAGAAGCATGCACAGATATCAGTTGGAGATAGCAAATCTGCTGGATAAGCTGGGTTTTCAGCACGAGGTGATGGGTATGGGCATGGAAGGAGAGTTGTGCTCTTTTCTGAGGGCAGGCAGACATCTTGCATCAAGCAATAGCAATTGAATGAAGAGATTTCAAATAAACAGGATTCTCTCAAGTTGTCAGTAGAGTTTTGTTTGAGGGGAGAGTACATGGGGAAGACAGACAATGTTACCTTAATTCAAATAAAATAAAAAAGCAGCGGTGGGCAGGTGACTGGTGCGGGGTGGTGCAGACGTGAAACTTGCTGATTTTTCTTTCAGGTATTTTTCTTTCAAAATCAAGCAAGCAGTGTTCATATCTGCTTTAAAATAGAACTTCCACAGCCTCTTGTGCTTAGTGAGAATTCACAGAATAGCTTTTTGCTTGTTTGTTTGTTACAGGCACTGTCTGCTAATGCAAGGGTATAGGCAGTCAGTAAATTTCCTGATATAGTTGCAGTAGATGAAAGCGACCAAAGACTAATAAATGCCCTTTGCCACTGGTGGAGGTGGCTGTGCCTAATCTGGGTGGCACAAGGAATTTGAGTAGTCCTACACATGTATGCCCTGTGTGCTGGTGTGATAGAAATCAGGGCAATTCCCTGCTATCTGCTGTCCCTGGTAATATCTAGCCCTGGGTCTCTATCTACCTGAGCACTGGCAAAAAGACATCACTTTGTAATGCCTTATGGGAAGACCCATCTGTCAAAGCCTTTTATCCTTTTTAGGGTCACCACTGAATGCCATTGATATCTCTGCTGACGATGGATCTGTTTCTCAGGGTTGTTGCCTGGATGGGTCCAGCTTGGTGCTTATCATGTTATGGGTCTTGCCTCAAAATATTGAGGGTGAAGCTATTTTCTAGTTGGGTTGAGGGGGTTGGAACTAGATTATCTTTGTGTCCCTTCCAACCCAAACGATTCTATGATTCTATGAAGTAGCAGCAAGCTCTGGCCAGTACGAGGGTACTGAGTGATGTCCTGCGGCTAGAAACCAGGTTTCATGTGCAGTTCCAAAGGAACAGCCACTCAGGGTCACAGCAGAAAATCACTGTGATGTCTGCCTCTGATTCTAGGGAAGAAGGCAAGAGTGGGGAGAGCAAGTACAGGCCTTGGAAAGCAAGAACATGGGGGAGCAGGACTCTTTTGTCTAGCTCAGGGTGTCTGTGTCCCTGGAAAGCTGAGCTGTCTGTGGCAGGTTTTTAATCAAATAGATTGAGTTTAGGCATTAGGACTCAATTCACCCTCTCTTGCTAAGCTGTGGTTTCCCTCCTTAAGAGACTGCAGCTTGCCTAACAAAAATCTCCTAAATGGTTGGGAGCTGTCAGACACTTCTCTTTAGATGGACTCCAGGTTGTGTGGTGAACGCCAGACAGCCAGGAAGCATTTGACACAAGCCAGGACAGAAGGATTAAACACAAACCTCTGGTCTCTGGAGCAGGATTCTGGTGTAGCTGGGTTTGAGGGGAGCCTTGTAACACTAGTTGGAGTTACAGTGCAGCTGACATTCCTGTTGTTATTAAAGTTAATTCTTAGAGGCCCCCTTGTGCTCAGTAACAGATGATAAATAGACATAAACATCTTGTAAAAGTTGGTCCCTGGTCAAAAGAGGAGCCAAAGAAAAAAAATCATCCTGAGTGGGACACAAGCAGACAAAGTGTTTTGCCTGGGCTTGTAGGGCAGGTCATTTGTGGGGAGGGAGGGGGAGCCCTGGTCTCTTTGCTGGTTGTGCCAGCACCTTCTTTGCCGACACTGCGATTGCCTGGGCTCACGTGTTGGACAGGTCAAGGGAAATCGGTGCAATGACTGTAATACTCAAAGAGGAGGAATGAAGAGTAGACTTAGGTGCAGCCTACTGAGATCACATTCTCTCATTAGTGTAATGCTGCCACTTCTGATGGCAGTGCCAACCTCTGTTTCGGGAGGCAGGGTTGCAGCCTGAGTGGCCATCTGTGAGCGAGCTTCTGTTAACGTGGTTTAACAGGCAGGATGAAGGTACGGTGGTACTAGCTTACACAGGGCTACACAGGCTCGCTGGAGGCCGTGTTGTGTGCTGCTTCTGCATCTTCTCTGCCTTATCTCTTCAGCTGTTTGTCAACCGTGTTGAAAGCACGTGTGACTGCAGTGTAGATACAGCCTCAGATACATGCTTCCTCCTGCATTCCTAGAGAAAAGATAAGGCATGAGACGTGTTCCTGTGCATCTGAGCTTGTGTTTACTGCGCTGTACTCTCTAGGGATGCAAGGGAATGGTAAGACTGGGTCAAGCCAGTAGTCTGTCTAGCTTGTTTTCTTTTCCACAGTAGCTAAAAGCACCTGCAGAACCAGCCAACACCAGTCCACAAAAGTCATGGGGAAAAAAGGATTCATTTGCATTGTTATTGCTAAGGCTTCTAGCTTGTTCTTGCTTCATGATTGAATTTGTTTTTCTAGGAAGAATCTTTGCTGTTATGAGTCACTCTGGCTTAAAAGATTTAGCTTTCAGCTGCCTTTTGCCTTAAAAGGTGATGTTGCTTCTGGTATTTGTCAAGTTTAAGAAGAAAAAAAATCTACAAGTCATCAGGCAGCTCTTTATTCTCAAGAAACCTTGATATCTATTTTCTTAGTATGTGTTTTAGGGAAAAAAAACCCCAAAATAAAGCAATGTTTACTTATGACTTATGTGGCAGTGAAACATTAGGGGAATGCATTGCTGATTCTCCTTTAGGGCCAGCTTGACTTATGTGGCAGTGAAACATTAGCAGTATTCCTGTACGTAACAGAGGGGTAGCCTGCTTTCTGTTGTGCTGGATTGCTAGACCATCTGGAAATTAGTGGCATTAAGCACCTGAAATAACAAGATTAAAAAAACGCAAACAAACTAAAACCACAACAAAAACTTGGAGTTTCACTATGGCAAACCAGGCACAGTTGGTCTAAAGAACAAATGTCTTTCAAATGGGAAGATAAACTGCAGTCTTGGGTGTCATTGGTCAGCGAGGACATCATAGGTCTTTTGTACGTGTTTGCTTTTTAACCCTAAGTAGTTCACAGTGGGGCTAATTGCACTAAGCTTAACTAAAATTTATCTGCAGTTCCAAAGGACATCTGTACACTAGCAAAAAACTTGTGGCACGAAATGGTGCTGTAATTCATTATGCACTGTCAGAGTAGAGCTGCGTTGGAAAAGAACGGGGTTGGTTTTTTGGAAAGGTTTGTCTACAATACAGACCTTACTGCTGCTTCTGTAAATAGAATCACAGAATCATAGAA
>NW_010226962.1:0-13970 GCF_000690775.1 Eurypyga helias
CTTCCAAACCCTAGCATTCTGTGATAATTTACACATTTTAAAACTTTATTTTTATAGTTTTAAAAATTAAAAAGCTTGTAAAATCTACCCAAAAGCATAAATTGTTCCTGTTGGCCTAACTCTATTAATCATGAAAACAAAACGAAAATAAACTGTGTAACCAGATAAAATCCATACAATTCTTGCTGAAAATTAAATATTTTTTCTTATTAAATTTCACAATATAAACTGATTTTCATTGATGTATATGTGTTCTGATGTAAAAATATCAAGTTAATTCCTATACAGTCTTTCCACTGTGACACAAACTTCGTAGCAAATGTTTGACATAGAGGTAGTCTGACATTCTTAATAATAAAATACAGATAGTAAAATGATTAAACAAATATTAAGAAGGAAAAAAAGAAATAAAACCTTGAAAAAAGTCTTGCTGTTTTTTCAGTTAATATCTTGTTGAATAATTACATATATACTTGGTAAACAGCTGTTATACTTTTAAAATACTTATTTAAGAATAAGGAATATCTCTCTTTCTAAAAAAGAGATAAGTCCAATTTGGGATAACTGCTGTACAGAAAGTCTGATTATTTTCTATTTTCATTAAAAAAAAAAGGAAAAGTTAAAATATTCCCTCGTTTCTCTATTCTCCTTGCCACACACACATGAGTAAATGAGTCCAAAAAAATATCAGCATCTCAGAAATATGAAATGTGTTACTGTACCTTTGTTTGATATCAGTCTATGTCCCTTCAGGTTGTTTTGTCTGATGAGAATAAGAGGTTGAGTTTGTCACTGTCCCTTTTCTATTCTAAACTAGCATGATTCAACCAAGAAGTCTTCAGCAACTAAATCACAACTTCCACGAGTCTGTACGCAGCTCAGACTACCATAGATTACTCTTGATCTGACTCAGACCCTCATGTTTCATTTAAATCAAGGCTCTCCGCTTCCTTGAGCATCAATAGAGTTTATACTGCATCATTTTGCTCAGGTGCTGAGTAGCAGATCAATCAGCCTTCTAATGGCATATTGAGGTGGAAAAATAATGCAAAGATAACGGGAAACATTCTGATGTTTGGATGCTGACACTTCAGCAGCTCTCCTTTACACTCTACATTTAACCAATGAAAAATAATAATAATGAAATTTTCGCTAATGGTGGACAAAGTATCTCGGCGCTTAATTCACAAACTGAATTCTTCTGTACTCCTGAGGAACTAGCATTTTCATTCACATTGTAAAGAGTCTGAAGACAAATTTGCCCATCTGATATCATACCTAAGACAATGATCATCACACCAGTTTTTACACTCTCTTGCAGGATGTTTAGTGCCAGAGAGGGAACATGAGTATGCCTCAGAAAGGGTCTGAGTCCCTGCTTGCATTACCAGCCAAACTTTGAGCAGAAAACTGGTTCCATGTGCACATGAGAATAATATCGCTAACAGGATATTGCAAAATATTTCTCATTCATGGTCAGTTTTCATTTTCTGCTATGAATCAATTGAAGGTCCATGGAGTGATTGTGTCTGCCACACTTCGTTGTAACCAGGAAGGTGTGTATTTGTGCATTTATGCTGGGGAGTGAGGGAGATGCCAGAAGAGAACATAATCAGGGGAACACAGGGACTCACCAAAGTTTGAAGTGATTAGACAAACCCTGGGTTTAACATTTTCATCCTCTCCTGTATATCTTTCAGAAATTGGTTACACTATCAGAGAGAGCAGCAATGCATTTATCACAATCCTCAGTGCTATATGCCATTGCCAACATTATCTCTACATCCTTTGATAATTCGTCATCTACTGTCCCTGGGAAATCTGATCCCTGATTTTAGGCAAACCTCTATTCCCTTCACTTGTAAATACAAGCCTTAGCCTAAGAAGAAATCTCCGGCTTTGCAGTTCATGTGTCTCTAATTCATGGCTAGCATTATGAAGATTATAATGATTTTTCTTTTATCTCTGTTCAGCTAATACACTAGTGATTGGGGAGAAAACAATATTTTAGCTGAGATCCTCTATGTTGTTTGACACACTGTGGTTGCTTCTATTTTTCACTCAGTTTCAGATTCTTGGGGAGAACTAAACCCAGTGCAGCCTTTGATCTTTTTGACTGGTTTCTTCAGTGGATGAAGCAGCCTTATAGAAAGGGCACAAGCCCTTTTTAGATGATAACATGCTGTACATTTTCTATCTCATTCAGCACCAGGGTGTTTGCAAAAAGCTCACCGTCAGTATTCTAGCTTGTTTTTATGTTGGTCTCTATTATCTACAAAAAACACTTCCTGATCTGCTCTTTCAGATGGTCCATATTAATTTTCTATGATCATTTCATTTTCTATGCTTTCTTTCACCTCGTATTAATTTCTGCTGAGGCAGGCAAACTGCATATGCTATTTTTCTCTGTAAGAAAAAGAGGTCTTTTTTGTCCCTTGCTGTGACACATGTTCTTTTATTTTTTTTTCTTTTCTTTTTTGTTAGGCTTTTAAATTTTATGCCTTAGTATTTTAATGTTATTATCTGATTCTTTAATTTAACAAAGTCCTGGTTACCCCATGAGGATTGCCTGGCACAAAAAGTCTTTCCACTCCTTTTGAGTATTGCAATTTTTCTTTCCCCATTACTTTCCTTTGGTTTACACAATAAAGTTTCATGCTAGTCCCATGAATTTATGAAGAAAATGTCTATTAGAAGACGTATTTCTACTCTCCTAGATCCGTTCTTCATCTTAAGATACCATAGTTTATCATATATAATTTCTGCTTATGACACTTCTTCTGGTACTTCCCTCCCCAGAAGGGTATTTGAAAAATTCCTTGAAATATTCAGACTTTAGTAGATCAAAGAAACAAAAATCAAACAGGTAAATGTTCTACTTCACTAGACACATATTATAATAACATATTTATCTTGGTATTTCATTGGATAATCACCATATTCAGATACAAATTTTACTCTTTAAAGTTCATGTGTTGTTTAGCAAAATTATAATTATGTCAAAGTTTGGTTGGTGTGGGGTTTGTTTTGTTTTGTTTTGTTTTTTTCTTTTCCCCCCAAGGTAATCAGAAAACTAACCTAAACCCACATTTATGCTCTAAATGATGGGTACAGCCATACTATTGATGAAGATTCTCTAGTAGCTGATTTCACTAGTCACTGATAAAAGAAAATGGAAATCTTCTGAGGAATTTGTTATCGTCTTTGTAGGTATATGGCAACCTGTTTCACCATTCTATAAAGAATATCCTGGTTTAACCTGAAATAGCATACGGTTCTTTAAAAAATAGATATAAATTGAAAAGATGAGAAAAAATTCTTTTTTTCCCCCAAATTAATTAAAATATTTTAGTTTGATTATTAAATCATCTGTGGTAGGGTAATCATTCATTAATATTTGCTCAAATACTTTTTAAAATGGAAAAGGCTATTTGCTTCCAAGACCTGAAAGAAAAACATTTCTTTAAGTCCACAATATTTTTTTTTTTGCCACAACAAAAATCAATGAAGCCAGCCTTTTCCTGTGAAAGGTTTCAGTTTCGATGAATCACCTTTTTCTGATGAAAAAGTGTTTTGTTGAAAAATCCTCACCCTGCTCTGTTTACTGTAGTGGCTTAGTTCTGGATGAATGCTTCTGGCAATCAGGATGGCAGAGGAGAATATAATCTGCAGGGCTATTGACTACTTGTTGAAGGCCAAAGAGAAGCTAACAATAAAACCTGCTGCAATGTACATTTAAGCTAGTAGGAGCAGAGAGAGACTTATCACAGGACTCAAGTGGATGGAGGCTTCTATTTAGCTCACCTGGTAAATCTGTTTGTATACCCTTTTTTGAAAGTGCTGTATGCATCTAAAGCCTGAAAGATCCATCGTAATTCATGCAAGTTGCTTAGTTTCATCATCCCTATTAGTCCAGGGAACCAAAATTGTTGCAGTCACTGCCCTGGACATTCATGTACCCCTGGAAAATCCAGCCCACCTCACACTGGATTCAGCTGATTTGCTACTTTGTTTTAAGATTTGATAGTAGATGCAGAACCAAAGTCTAAATGTGCAGTACAGGCTTGTAAAACTTCCAGGTGTTTTAATTTTTTCTTACATAGAATCATAGAATTGTAGAACAGTTCAGGTTGGAAGGGACGTTTAAAGGTCATCTAGTTGAGCCACCCTTCAATGAGCAGTGACATCTTCCCTTATATTTGGTTGCTCAGAACTCCTTTCCCCTTTCATACAGGTGAAACCCATCTGACACCAGAAAGCATGATGCTGTGTAAACCGTTCCATTATCAAAAACCCCAACATTGTAGTGGTGATACCAGCCACAGAGTCATGTATTAGTAGGCTGGGCCTGTCTGTTTCTTCCAATGATGCTGACTGCAAATTGAGAGAGAGAGGAAAAAATAACCTGTGCTCCAGATGCCCTTTCCAAAGGCTCTGAATTCTCTTTTGATTGAACTTGGACTACACATTGCAGTTTATCATCATCTACATGGAAGTTATTGCATCATGCCTATCTGGAAATGTAAGATTTAATAAATGATCAAATAAATAGATAAGTAAATAAATAAATAGCCCAACAAGTTGAAAATGAAACATTTTAACTATTTTGAGGGAGGTAAAACTAATCAAAATAATTCAGGCATTTGAGTCGAACCTTTAGCATGGGATAAGAAGGATGTTTTATGCTTTCTTTTAAAAGAAAATAAAACAAACAACCCAGAGAAACAAAAGAAAACCCGAAGTGTTGCAAGTAGATTGACCACTTTATAACCAGTCATTGTAGTACCAGTTTCACACTGTACGAGACTTCCATTTAGTGCTTGCATAGCCCTGTTACTTAATCTCACCCATGAAAGCCTAATCTAGGAGAATGAATATAGTTCATCATAGAAAGAAAAGAGAAAGAAGAAAGGAGAAGGTCAGCTGTAATTATATATCGTAACAGTTGCCCAACACGCTAACCATCTCTTCTACTAAGCTTATTTTAAGACAGTTTTTGCAGGAAACACCTCAAAAAAGTAAATAAATGAGAGAAAAGGTGGAAAACAAAACCAGAACAATTAGACGATTCAACCAAAATTACTAGAATAGTCAGAAATGAGTTCAGAGAATCCTATTTTAATTAGTGATGCAAGCAATTGTACTAATCCGACTCACTGTGGCTGTCCTTTGTAATGAAAGTGCATTTGATAGATAGCGGCAGTTGTTTGTTTTGTTTCAGCACTGCTGTCTGGGGAAAGTTCTGCTGAGGGCATCTGCCCATGATTGACCATATTTTTAGCTGCCTAACATTTGCCTCTGAAAGAAACTAGAATTCAAGTCTGAATTCTGTAGAGAGCATTATTAGCAGCCAAGGTGGTACGAGGGCTTCCTGATTTAGGTGGTGAGCACAAAGGCACTTTCAGAAATGGAAATGAAATATTTTAGAACAATAATGAAAAGAAATGTTGATTCAATTGCTTGCAGTAGCCACAGTGAGGTGCAGAATCAGGGAGGATCTGTAGGTATCCGACATAGAATAACATAGGCTACTCAACCTTGAGTATCAATATCTTAACTTCTTGTATACATGTCATTGGTATAAGCATTCTCTGTTTTCTTACTTTTTTCCTGTGCCATGAGACGCCTTTCTTTCAGCTTCGGATGGACCTGCCATCACTGACAATTAAGTATCAGAATCTCCCTTTGTTCTGATGTGAACAAAAATTATGTGCAAGCTCATTGTCTAAAGAATAAACCTTCTAGAATCCACCCAACACACAGACTATTTCAAACTCCCATGGTGATATTTTTAAAGGAACACATGAGTGACAGAGGTATCACATGCAACAGGTCAAACAATCAAACACTTGGGGGCCGTGTCACCAACATTTCTTTTCACAGTTTTTCTACTTTGATATTAAATACATAAAAATGGTTGGAGTGTTAAAATCACTACAGTCATTCACTGAGTAGCGAATAACCATAATCAGGACTAGTAACTTGGAGGTTTTGGTGTAATAACTGTGCTTTATTTAATTTGAGACTTGATTTTGAATGCATGATAGAGTTACAAAACCAAAAAATAATTTAAGAAACAAGTGTACAGAATGTACTTATTGTTTAGCCTAGAAATTAGAGTATACAATTATGGGCACTGATACTGCCAACCTGAAAATTTAAGAAAATCCTGAAAAAAAATCTAGAAAATTAGGTATCTGAAAGGGATTTTACCTTCATCCTTAAATATGTTCTTGTTTGTGAGACTATTGATTATTTTTTCTTTTAATTAGTTTTGCATTTTTTTATTTGCCACATAAATACGAGATGCACGCTCTGTCTTCAAACTGTAAAAGTTGTTCCTTAAATGATAGAAACGGAAAACCTAAATACCACTGAGGAACGGTGGTTAATCTCCTTAAAAGAAATCATAAGGAAGAGAGATTTTCATGTACCTATGTAACACTGGAATCTGGGACATTTAATGCCCTTATGATTTATTTTGTAATTCCACTTTCTTTCTCACAGAAGTCTCAGAGTGAGTTTCTCAATCCCTTTTGGATCTGCTAAGTACTGCTATAATGTAAATAATAGTAAATAGATTTATTTTTCTTCTCCTGTCAAGCCAATCTAATTTAGCCTCTTCCATCACACTTATCACTGGGACACCTGACAAGTCATCCAGATGCTTTTGAAATTCTTGACAAAGAATCCTAATTTAACCTGGGAGAAAACTAGCCTGACTGCCATTAATGTCAATGAAAGTTGGGGCTCCTTACACCAAAACTGAATTAGGTCTAATATGCCCAGAAGTTATATACTTTATTTCAGAAATGGGATTTTTTTTTATACTTGATAAAAGGCAGAATCTACTAGAAATGCAATCCCCTCTTATTTAACATCTTGAAGATCCTTTGTAAGCATGGAAAAAGAGTGGACATGGATTTAGTTTAGTAGAAGAAATTCACATTTGTATTTTAATGGCCTTAAAGTTCCATTTTAATTACGGGAAAATAATTTGAGGGAGCTTGGTAATAGGCAAAACTTTGAGACCTTTTGTTCTTTAGTGCAGTGAAGGAAACCTCATTAGAGAGGATTTTCTTAGTTAGCAGGGCTTCGGGGTTAATGAGCTGTGAGTGATAATATATAGTAGTAATCCCTCATGGCTGTAACAAGTTGTATTTTATAAACTTCTTAATCTCGGTGGTGAAAGAGATGTGGGGTATGGGAAAAATGAGGAAACTAATTTGCAAGACTCAGAGAAATTCCAGAGATTTTGCTCCTGACTGGAAGCTATCTGGGAGGAAAAAAAAAAAAGGTACAGATAACACATTGGCAAAGAAAAGGAAAATTATCTTCCTAGTTATCTAAATGCTGTCCCCAGAATGAGCAGTCTGAGAATTTCCTAATCTCCCTTCCTAGGTAGAGAAAAGCTATTAACATATGGTAAAGAGAAATCCAAGAAAATATCTTTGGTGAAGAGTCAATGGAAATTAGTTATCTTAAAGGTAATTTTAAGGATCAGGGGCAGAGACACTAAAAATGAAGGTGTTAGCTGTAGGTGTTACTGGATACTAACCTGCCACGAGCCTCCTACCTGGGTATGGAGTGCACCATCCTCTTGGATGTAGTGACATCAAGAAATAAGACATCTGAATTTACAAGGGTTGCTGACCTGTTAAACCACCTCAAAACAACACTCAAGGAGTACCTCCAGTCAGCAAGACACTAGACTGTGCTTTCCATACCTAACTTGAGGGCTCTTTACTTCATGTTGTCAATGAATTCTTCTGTATTGGGTTAGATTTCTTTTCTTAGAACACCCTTCAATCTGAAAGTATTACCGATGCTTTCCAGGAGAAGAAATGTAAAATCCCAGTACTTTCAGAAGAAATTAAAAACCAAGTCCCCTGTTGCCAGTCATTACATCTTGTGAACCAATCAGCTTTCATTGACCAACTATGCCTCAGTCAGGGGACCAGGACCCTAGTTAAATTAAGGAAATTAGGACCACATTCAAGAGCTGGTCACCAACAGAAAGCTTGGGAAGCCCTAGAGAAGCCTTTTCTGGGCTTGCACAAGAGAGCATGTTTCAGTCTGCCTGTGAAGTTTTCTGTTGTGCCAGAGAAAAATTTAGATCAATTAGAAGGATAAATCATATAATGAAAAAATATAAAAAAGTAATATCTTTTCCACCAGAGATTATTTATATTTTAAACTAAAATAATACTATGTACAAATGTTTACGTTTTTATACAGCTGCTTATTAGAAAGAGCCTTCTGGAGGACTTTATAATTATCAACAGTGATATTTGATATCTTTCAGAAATCTTTTCAACTTAAGATAATATGTCACACGTGAGTTATCTCAGGTGCCACTGTTTAATATTTGTGAGAGATAATTGTGATCATTTGAACATTCCAGTGAAATGTGGCAAACATTAATCCTTGCAATGCCCATATGAGTCTGATAATAAGTATCAATCTTCAACAGCTGTAAGTCACAGTAATGCCATTGACAAGGACTGGTTGATTTTTTCTTCTTTTCAAAACTGCTTTTTAACAGAAAATTGGGGGTTTTACTATTTACATGTTAAAGGGATTCTTTGTTCCGCTTTCTGAGGAAGAATAGTTTGGAAGGAAACAATTCAAGAAACATATCAAGTGGATTTAAAGTGTTTATTTCACTTCTGATAAGTCATTATTATTTCAAGGCAAATTGCTCATCAGGTACTGTATCTTCCCTCAAGCAGCAGGTTCTTCTGCTGTATTTCATCTTTCAGGATGTGCTCTTGAAAAAGTAACAGATATTTCAGTTTTCAGTTGAAGTATTTTGGGGTTTTTGTTAAAAATATAAAAGAAACAAACTTTACAGAATCTCTCTAATGAAGTACCTTGTCAATGTTATCTAAAGGCATCTTGTAATTTTTTGTCTGGTTGGCCACTGATTTGCAACAGGCATCTTATTTTTCCTTTCAGCACTGTTTGAGAATTTTATCAATGCTATAAAACCACAACTTTTCATGGGAGTGGTTTAAGTCTTTTATTTGCATGGGAACAAAGAATCAGGTGAGTTTTATCTGATATTTAATTTGAAAACACTTCATTCTGTCTAGAAGAAGATGTAAAAGAGAAAACTATTTTGTTTTATGTAGTTTTCAGAAAAACAGGACATTTCCCCTAAAGTGCAAATAAGAGTGCAACAGCAATACTGAATAGAACATCTGGTATATATAGATGTGAACATGCATAATTTTATAGATATATATAAATATTAAAGTTACTTGTTTGTATTTTGAAATGAGTCTAGAAGGTGACATAGTTTTTTATGATTTGAAATGATTTAAAATTTTAAGACTTTAATTGGTTTATCACAAATCAGTTTAGAAGAGTAATCAATAACATTGACATATTAACAATAAACTATGCAATTTCCATTAATTTTCTGTATCTAATACTAGATGATCTCTAGACTTCCTTTCCAACCCCTACTACTCTGTGAATCTGTGAATAGATGAGGACAAGGCTCTTGTTGGCTTTGGTAGACTCTGGATTAAGGCTGTAGCAAGAAACATTATTTTGACAGTATCCTATTCAAATAAACAAACAAGCGAGAGGTTCTGTATAGACTGGAGGACATGCTTTAAGTTAAAGACATGGTGAAATGTCTTTAACAGGGATGTTTCCCTAAAGCAAGACTATGGGCTAGCTGCTCAGTTTCCAATATAATACAAAGAGTGATAGTGAAGTCATGTAGAGGAAGAGTCTAAGGAAGAACAGGCTGGGGAATGCAAACCATTCAGACCCAGAGAAACACCATTGTTTGGATCATAAGATTGAAACATCTTGGAACAAAACTCTTGAAATAAATTTGGAAATAAAGTGTAATATTACCACAGAGTCATATTGTCTGTAACTAGAGTGTTGGAGGAAAAAAAAAAAAAAAAGAGAGAAAGTAACTGGCTGGTAATATTTTAAAGGGTAACCAATGCTCACTAGCAGCTGCAGTAAGACATTAAGTAATAGAGCACAGTAATGTTAACAGCTCTCTTGGTAAGTGTGGTAAATGAAATAAACCCCAGCATTCGGTGTATCATTAATCTATAGTGAATAATGGCACTGGTAGTGTAAGGAGATTAAAAAGGGCATTGTAAACATTTGTGGCTGTATAATATACAAATTAAAAACGTGTGAATGCTTGCAGCTGCATAATCTACAAATTAAAAAGTGTAATAGCATAACATTAATTACTGGCTGATCAATTCGCCCATAATTACTGGCATGTAGATGAACCATTACAGGTCCAAAATGTTATTTGAGAAAGAGACATTGACCTTGGAACCATAAGAAATGATAATATGTTATAAGGTAATACAGACTTGTGTCAAAATCCTCAATCAGTGTTTGTTATTGCAGGCTACTTTCTCGACAACCCCAATCATACTTTTTCCTGTATGTTATTGTGCCTGAAGTAAACTATTTTATGTTTGAATTACAGAAATATCTGACTGCAGATTATTTCCTGTAATGACTCTACATAGAAACTTATATGCTTGTAACTTGGTAGATATGTAAGCAGGACCACAGTTTATTAACAGGAAGGGGATTGATATCACTGCCAATTAGTAAGGATGCTGAGCATTTCCCCATTATCTCGACTCACTTCTATTTGCTAATATGTTTGCCAAATGTCAATGGCCTAGTCTGTTTGGTTCAGATTTCTTGGTTGCTATGTTTCTTTGAAAATGTCAGCCAGAACCCTGCAAATATTTCTGAGAATTAATGTAGAAAAACAGCAAGAAGAAAGAAAACTAAACCTTGGAACTAAACGTAGTAGGAGAGAGCTTTGTGTAAGTCATACTTAGGTTAGCCATACCTCCAGTCTCGCACCCCATACCAAGAAGCAAAGAGGAGAAGCAGTGAAAGAAGACTAGTCTTGAAAAGGGAGAAAAGGAAATAATGGAATCTTTCCATGTGCAGACATAGGTTACGTCATCCTTATTTACTTACTGCTTTTCTAATAGAGGCAAAAACTGCAGTGATTTGTAGATGGATGTGTTTGCATAATTAGGAGCAGACAAATCTGACATTTCCCTGCTTGTATTGCAGGAGTAATAACTATCTTACATAATGCATACATTTTATATACAACATTTTTAGGCCTTGATTCTGCACAGTATGTCCACTTGTTAATTACTTAAATAATTCCACCTTTTTGTAATGTAATTTCTTTATACTTAAGATCAATGCTATGCACACATTGGTGATAGTGTTGGTCCTCATCTCAGTCTAGAGACATCCATAGTTCTGCTCATTTGCCCACAGTACCAACTTCCTTTACATCCTTGTATACGGTCTTGTTTGACTACACAGTTCACCTCCTATTTACATATTTTCAGTATTTTTTATCTCCTGTCATGTCATCATGTAATACTTCAGAGTCTGTGCAAAAAAAGAACACCAGCTAGTTTACTGGCAAAAGCAGAGGACATTTGGGAAGCTATTCCTCTCAAAAGAAAGTTTAGTGCTAAATTCAGTAAAATCCCCTCATAAGAAAAAGTCTTCTAGCAACCGAAAGCACATGACCCCAATGATCTGCTCTCTGGACTCGCTCTCCAAAGAATACAAAATCAAATTCAAGGTCTTAGTACTGATAGTCACAGCTCTCCATGGGATCTGTACAGGTTATCTGAGAAATTACTTCTCCTGTGCAGCACTGACTGTCCATAACAGAAAATTCTAACTCCGACCCTAGGAGAGAAACTTGAAAGTACTAAGGGTGTCTGTGCAGAGAGTCCCAAAACACATCAGCGAGGCCCAGAAGTGTAACTTCTCCAGCAAAGCATGGAGGAAGAAAAGTAGAAAAGTCTCAGACTCACTAACTTGATTTAGTTTTGTTCTCTTTGGTAAGGATAATCTTTAAAATGTCTGAGACACTGGAGCGAGGCAGTAACTTCTAGAGTTTCACATTTTGTGTACATTTTTCACCAGTATTTCACACTTCTTTAAATAAAATTATTCCTTTTTAACAGAACACCCAGATACTTAACAGATACTTGTTTTAGAAAGAATTTAGAACTTGAAGTTTACCCGATCAGGGGTGATGTGTTTTTCAATCACAAGCTTTCTGGGACTTGGTGACCAGGACAATCTTGTCTTTGACATCTTTGGAAGAGCTGGTGAAGGAAAAGCATGCCGGGGCATGTCCTGTGGGCATCAACCATAGCAACAGGCTTGAGCGTGGGTGGTCTCTGAGTGAACTCCAGCTGGGACAGTTATGTTTGTCAGCTTTATCCCTGTACAGTCCCAATTGTAATATGTACACTTTCTAGTCTCCATCTTTTTTCTTTTGTGGTATGCACACCCTCAGCAGTCTCTGGCAATCATTATGCTGATGGATCTGTCTGGGGTTGTTACCAACAAGTAACCAGCACTGGAACTCTTCCTTCTGAAGGAAGAATATGAAGCTGAAAGGGACAGTTTCTTTATCCTCAATCTTCGATTTCATTAGGGTAATTTTTTATATATTTCCTATATATTTTTACATGTGGCATTGGCCTGTGGTTCCATCTTACATCCAAATCCATTATGTATTATGCATTTAATGTGAGATACTATGTTTTCACTTTGTTCTTTTTAAGATCAGATTTGACATACAGCAGTGTTTCCTAGGTGGGAAAATTTATCTTCTGCACAAAAATAAAAGGCAAAAGAACACTTCACACATTTTAATTATAGGTTTTGGTTTAAAATTTGAGTCTTTTTCTGAGTAAACAGTGATTTCTTTTTTAATATAATAAAATACTTTTGCAAAAGAAATGTGATTCTTGTTACTGAACAATAACTAAAATAAAAGTCTAAAATATCCATAACATATTTTGTTAAGAATTGGTGAATTGCAAAGATTATTTTTATTGATTTTTTTTTCTATCAGAAGTTGGGTGTGTTTGGGTTTGGGTTTTTTTTTTGTTTTGTTTGTGGGGTTATTTGTTGCTGTTGTTTTTTGTGATTTGTTTGGGGTTTTTTCCCCCTCTAGATACTGTTTAATTCCCTTGTTCTTTACTGCTTTTACAGAAATAATTTTGTGATGGCAGTTTCAGTAACCCAGACTAGACCAAACCTGAATTTGCAGGTTGAAACACAGAGTAATATGTAACCTTAGGTTATTTATGAATGTCAGGAAACCTAAAAGTCAAAGGAGAAAAAATATGAAATATAAATCAAACTTTTTAACCACTGCTTTTGGACAGTAAGTTTGATATACTTTGTACAACCACATATTTGTGAAATACAAAAGGTCCAACCACTGAAAAACCTTACTTTTGTACCCCTGAAGGTACATCTAATTATGTTGTGTTGTACAGATGGTTATCTTTTAAGGTGCACCAGTCTAAATCAGGCTGATAAATATACAGTACTATAGAAATGGAGCTGAAGAGAGGCTGAAGTGCAATAAACTGCTTTTGCAAAAATCCTGGAATCTCATCCTGTATGATAAGCAATTACAACTGCTCTTTTGACAATTAGGCTTGAATGGTGTCTGTCTTTGTTGAATGTTATAAAAGATATAGGAAAGAGCGTTTTCATGCCAGAAAGCTGGATACAAAGAGGTCTGCCATCAAAGATGGCACTTTCCCTGCTACCAAAACCTTCCCTATGATTTCCTTAAGCTATACAGGGCACCTTGAATAGACGAAATAACAGAGAGGGAGCAATATCTTAAGGAGTCTGATGCAGATGTAAGATTGGTTCACCTCAAAATACATAAGGCAACCAACCCCTCCATCTCCTTTTCTTGAGCAGGATGGCACCAGAAAAAGCAGTGTGCCCCTTGTTTTTTTTCTTTTTATTATTTCCTTTGTGGTATGTTCATCATCAAGAAGCAGGACAGAATTTCAACAGCAACAATAACAGCAGTAGGAAATTTGGGTTTGTTTCCCCCACTTCCACAAAAAATAAAAAGATACTAGAATATGAACAACTGAAACATA
>NW_010226962.1:13984-19226 GCF_000690775.1 Eurypyga helias
AAACTTCCTAAAGACAAGGGGAAAAAGGTTACGGAATGCTGATGAAAAGATGTTCTTTTTTATTTTTAGTTTAAAACTATTCTTCTCATGTTTTCGGTGTTATTTATAAAGTTTTGCATATATTTTTTTCAAGTTGACCATTTCCTGGAACAAAGGAGTTTAAAAAAAATATCTGTATTTAAAACCTGAAATTGGACTTATTTTATGTCATGACTAAATAAATTATTTCATAACATGTCATGACTAAACATTTTTAACGTCTACATTAACAGTTTAAACTCATTTAAAATTAGTGCAAGATTTCCAAATCCTCATGTCATCTAATAATCATCAGTCATACGTTGAAACCACCCAATCCTCATACCAGCATTTGTGACTTGTTGTATGATACAGTCCATGGCTCAGAGCTGTGACAGTCCTAAGTGCCCCTCACCCTCAGGACTTAGTCTGCATTTTAACCACAAAGCACTTGTCCATCAGTTTTATTTAGTGAGAGAGAAAGTACGTTTTCAGGGAATTAATGCTTCCTGTGTCTGATGGAGAAGTAGAAATTTGAAGAGAGTCCATTGTTGAGAAGAAAGATGCTGCCAAACCATTAAGTAAGTCTTTATGGAGCAGGGTAGTTAGAAGATGTTGCTTGTTATCCAGTAACCAGCTGATTTTACAGCTCCCTTTACACGTAAGTAGATTGAGCCTCTGTTTAAAAAGGGGAAAGAATAGCAGAAAAAAAAAAGGCCATTTAGCTTCTCAACATAAAGCAAGACTTCTCTTTCACAGCACTTGTACGTCCGACTATGAGAATGAAGAGAATATAAAACATCCAAGACCAGATGCAGCTCTTGACTTCCATGCAATCGTTGTGACAGGTGGTTTATACAATTGTAAGGAATGTTTCTTTCTGAAATTCAACAATAGTTTCCATGACATTGATGTCCATTGAACTGTGTTTATATTTATTACATTTTGGAATGTTTATCCTGTTTAATACCTTGGTAGCTTTTACTTGGATTGAAATTTTATATAAATTCTCTTCTTTCACAAGCTGGGGATGAAGAAGAGAAGAAAAAGGGAATGAGCAGTGTTATTGAGGTTTTTTATTACCTTCAGGGAAATGTATATAAAATGTTTTAGGCTCCAATACTGGTCACAAAATATATGTGCAGGCTTTAAAATAAGACCACAAATAAATAGAGAGTCCAAAATAGAAATAATCCATTCTTTTTTAGTGGTCTTTCTTTCCAGTAAATCCTTTGAAATAAGGGATAATAGATGTGGTCCTAAAACAGTATCAAAGCTCTTCTGTTGCTTACTCAGGCTGGGCAGGTCTGTGACATTGTCCTTCAGCTGTGACACCTTCAAGGGAGAGGTTTTGGGGGAAGTCATGAAGCTAGGAGGACTTCAGAGTTGCAGAGAGAATGTGGCATTACATAATGCTTCACCAGTTGGGCAGCCATAGGGGTACGACAGCATGATGGATCGAGGGAAAAAGTCAGCAGAATGGATATTACAATTTCACCTCTCTGATGGTTGGAATGGCTGGCCAGGACAAATGTTTAGTCCATCAAAATGTCAAGAGGTTATTTCTACAGAACAGGTTTTGAGGGTAAAATGACACTTACCCCTGTGAAGTTACCAGTGTCAGCTGCAAGAGAGAATGGAAATGGCATTGAGGCCTATCAAGTCAGTCTTTGGCTGTTTGGCAATCATAAAATATCTAAATGTAGACCAACTATCAAAAGTTTTAAACAGGATGCTAGTGTAAGGTGCCCTTTTACAAATTACTTGCATCTTATTCCTAACAATATGCCACATATTGTATTCACTCTTCCTTTTCTTTGGATCTGAAGTGAACCTTAGTGATGATATCAGTCTTTAAGCTATTGGCATCCAGAGGCAGAGCTGAATTTTCAAAATATTTGTAACACCTGACTCCCACAGCTCAAAGAAAGTTGTTTTAAAAATATGGCCCTCAAACTGTATAAGCTTATATCAATTTTTTTCCCCTCTCCCCTGTGAAGCATGGCTTAGAAGTCACAGCTGGCACATTAAAAAAAAGAAATACAGTAAAATGAATAAAATATACTCTCATTCACAATTTCCTAGAGGCTCCTTGGTTGTTAATTGAAACTTTTGTCTACTTTATTGAACAATAAAAGTGACAGAAACTACTCTCAGGTGTCCTTCAGTATTAAAAAGAGGATAAAGGGTTCCTAGCAAAGGTGACAGAAATTAATGTGGTGAGCCCAGCTATCAAACATTTTGATATGTGAATTGCCTGATATTTCTATAATGCCTTCTTATGATTGGAAATGTTATCGCTTCTATTGAATCAATAGAAAATGTTAAAGCTCCATGGAACCCCAATTACAAAATAAAGCTAGAAGGTTAACATCTGGGACCAGCAGAGATAGAAACAATTTCTATTGTCATACCTTTCTGACAAGTAAATGTCAGAAACATAACACCTTCCGCCAGGCTCAGTACAGAGCACATGTAAAAGAGTGATTGCAAGGCAGTCTCAAGTCAAATCACCTGTCATCTCAGCTTTGACATGGAATTACTTTTGTTTTATGCATCTATTAACCTTGAACTATCAGCATTTGTTTTAATGTTCTGGTCTGAAGTGACCTAAATGTACTTCTTTAATGCACTTACTGCTGTAGCTAAAAGGGGGAAAGAACAGGGAGGGGGGAGGAAAACCCACCCTCTTAGGAAAGGGTGGGTGAAGTTGATTGTGATTTCTGTGGCATGCCTGTGAGTACAGCAGCCAGTTTCCCAGCTCCCAAATGGGGGTAGAAATCTTAGGGACCCACCTGACAGAAAAGGTGGGAGAACTGAGGGGTGCTAGCAGCATCTCGAACAATGCTTCTGGCCTACAGAGTGACGCTGAACATCCCTCTTTTCTTTATCATACCAGGGCTTGATAGGAGGAAGAATGAATACTTGGGGATGGAAAGCGTTCTGGCTGTTGCAAGACAACAAGAGCTCTCAGTGTTCCCAGGTGTGATGATGGCTGCAACATCACATCTCCATGCAAATAGTTACTGAAATTATTTTGAATGGTTTTGGAAACCAACATGGCTGGTCTATGTTCTAGAGTCAGACAGCAATATGGAGATGCTGATGGTATTCTCAAACCAGTACGGACCACAGCAACAAATGCTGGTTGGACATTAGAAGTTTCATTTTCAAAAGGTTATGCAAGAAGAGTTTGTAAGAGAGATTATCCTTGATTTCAAGCAGAATAAAGAAACCAGAATGCAAATTTAAAAGAATGGAAATTGACAGTGCCAAGCATTCTTAAGCAAACAAGAAAAAGCCTTTTCATCTGTACTTCTTACATCATGTCTCCCAGCTTAATTTCTCTGCAGCACAGAGAAAAGAGTTTGCTTGCACCATCAACTGAACAAATTATTAACAGGTTTCTCAGGTGATTGGAATAATTTATTTCTTAAGGAAACACATAATTTTTAGTCAAACTTTAGAAGCTCACTGCCCACAAGAATTCTTTCTGTTGGAAGATGCTGCTTTTTGATCCTAAATGTTACCTGCATGTATTGCACATTCGAGTCATGCTTAGGTTATTCTGTTGCCACAGTGTTTGGACACTTTACTGGGATAATCCTCAAATCTTTCTGAAGAACAATTATTCTTAGAAGAATCTAAATTCCAGAGGTCCGGTTCTTCAACACCATGAGTAGCAGTGAGATATTGCTACTAGACAGTGAGGTTTGGATTTCTAGATATAACTTAAATATCTAACCTAGATAGAAAGGGCTGAATTTTTTATGGGTTAAATATATGAAGAAGAGTGTAAGGTAGATTTCTAAAGCATTAAATTAGTGTTAAATGTTAATTTCAAACAGCCATTCTGGTGGAGAAGAAATTCCAATCAGATAATTGGATAATAAAATATCAACAGGTATCACAGACTCAGTGATTTCCCATGACAAACCATTACGTGTAATTTTGGGGGATCTGAAGTGTTTCTCGTATGTGTGACTTTCTGGAGTTAAAATCGTGCTTGGCATGACTTCTTCTCTTTCCCATCTTTGTCTCCTCTAAATATAAAAAAATGGTTAAGATATCATACTTCTAATCATTGGGGGACAAGAATGAACATGAATGTGAGCCTGAGACATAATTCAGATTCCCATAACATAATAGGTAAAGAATGCTTCTAGCTTATTTGCATTATTTCAGTTTTATCTTAATTAATTAATAAAATTTGTGCAAATATTTAAGGATTCTTACACAACATTTGGACAAAAAAACCCTATGGAAATATATAAACTTGCTACAGCTTGACACCCTCATATATTTGTAGTTGCTGTTAAGACTTCAGAACTCAGTCCTGCTCCATTGGATGATTTTTATGGAGATTGATTTGTCTTCTGCAGAGATAATCAGGGATTGTATGTAATCCTGTATTTAAGGTGCATGTTTGCTGGAGAACCCCATCACTGTGGAGTGGAAAACTCAAATATTCTTGTATAATACATGCTCTAATATCCACCATACTTATAAATCCAGTATGTTGATGCATTGTTCTCTCTCTGTTCACTCCCATTGAGCTATTCTGGCATATACACAGTATAAAAGAGTGAAGAATCAGACTGTCGATATAGTCACTGTTGTAATTGCATTTTTTTTTTATTCATACAGTGCTCCAAAATGTGAAGTTAACAGCTTGTTATGTGGGTGTACATTAATAAGCACAATGGGGGTTCATAATAGAGCTTCGAGGTGCTAATGTACTATGAATTCATGAATTAATAATTGCAATTAATTAAAAATACAGCAGAATACTACCCAACAATGACTGACAAAAGAAGAAAAGTCTCAGCACTCTCTGTCACACCTCACTTGTGGCTATTTCTAGGGTTTTTGCATAGTCTAAGGGAATCGTTTGGTTTGGGGAGAGGAAACGTGAGGTGTAGAAAAGCAGTCCCCTCAAAAGAGAATGAGTTACTGAAGTGGGACAGAAGGAGAAGGAAATATAGGAAGACAAAGTCACTGCGAAAACTCCAACAGGGAAAAAGCCCAGATGGCCTATGGAAATGATAAAATTAAGTCTTAAATTGATGGTGATACTAAACTTGGGACTTGATTATCCTGACAGATGTGCATGCGACTCCCATTGACTTCAATAGGAGGTGTGCGTGTGGAGCTGATGGGGAGAGAACCACTGAACTGTGTTCAGAGAAGGAGTGAATGTGAGTGTCGTGGTTTAACTCTGGCT
>NW_010226963.1:0-229 GCF_000690775.1 Eurypyga helias
ATCTGGGAAGAAGGAGCAGAGGGAAAAGCCGCATCCCCGCCTCCAAGGATTTCCTACCGCGAAGAGAGGGAAAACAAGGAGGAAGCAAGAGTTTTACTGGGGGAGGGAACTCGGGGAGTGAGCGGGAGCCCGTGTGCCTGTCTCCTGCCGTACACGCGAGTGTTGTTTTAATAATCCGTGCTTGGAGTGTCCCAAGGAGAGAGGGGCTCGCCGAGGTGGGGAGAGGAGG
>NW_010226963.1:320-708 GCF_000690775.1 Eurypyga helias
GAGGATGCGTCGGGCGGGTTAGAGGCGCCGAGCTCTGCCCCGTCCCTCCCCGGCGAGGATGCTAGCGGGGGGGCTGCCCGAGAGTACTGGTCCCCAGTGTTGAGATGATGGGAGGCCCCTCCCTCCCCAAATCCTTCTTCTGCTCCCCCTTTATTTATTTTGGGGTTTATTGCATTTATGGCACGCCGGATGACTCCTGCAGCTCCCGGGGCCGGCGGGTGCGCGCACCGCGGGGGAGCAAGGGAGGTGTGAGAGGGTTTCCCTTCCCCTGCGTGGGACCAGCCAGTGAGCGAGGAGACCCCCACCCCCGCCCGAGAAGCCACCTCCCTCCGCACCCCAGCTGCATTTCCCAGGCTCGCATGTCAGCCTTCAGGACTCATCTGCGGCT
>NW_010226963.1:812-1095 GCF_000690775.1 Eurypyga helias
GGGAGCTTGCAGGGAGTACCCGGAGGGGGCTGGTGGGTGGGCGGTAGTGGTAGATACCCTGGACCTCGGTTTCACATCTTCCCCTGCCAGGTAAAAGTCCCACCATGGTCGTGGCAGCTGCACTGATGGAATATTTCTCTCTGAGAAGCTCCTCAGGCCTCCTCTTCCCTCCTCGGGAGAAATTATACTCCAGGGAACAGGGTCTCCCAGGGGTCTAACGCAGGTCTGAGCCGCGGGGGGTGGCTGGGGAAACAGCTGACACCTCCAACTGCATCGGAATCCC
>NW_010226963.1:1126-1326 GCF_000690775.1 Eurypyga helias
CAGTAAATTTAAAAAAAAAAAATCCAACAACAGAAAACACAGCCCCAAACCTGGACGTTTATACAGAAAAAGAGCATCACAAATTCCTAATATAAGCACCGGCCAGCTGTGTGCACTTGTAAAGTTGTTATAATCCCCCTCCTTGTTATAAACAGGAAAGTACATAATATAAAGCAACAGGCCCGCATTCACAAATACTG
>NW_010226964.1:0-603 GCF_000690775.1 Eurypyga helias
CGGGGAGGGCCGCCCTTCCCCGGGCCGCGGTTCCCTGGGAATCAAATGCAGAGAGTCTCTGGCTTCGGCGGGATGCAGAACATGCCCTTGGACGCTCTGGGGCCCATGAGTGCCATGCAGCGGCCCGTCCGGCCCGGCATGGCATGGAGCGACGATATGCCTCCTATGGGAGGCCCTTTCCGCAGGGCACCCTGCCCTACCCGTCGGGGCAAGGGGACCCCGAAAGGTTCATGAACCCCCGTGCCAGGGAGGAGATCCTGCGGCACCAGCTGATGGAGAAGCGCCCGGTGGCGATGCAGAGGCCCATGGGGATGTCCGGCAACGCCATGAGCCAGGGCATGGACATGGAGAGGATGATACAGGCTCACAGGCAGATGGATCCATCCATGTTTGCCGGGCAGATCGCGGGGGACAGCCTGAGCAGCGCCCCGATGGGAATGGACTTCGCCGGCACTCGGGGGATGCTGAGCCCCCCCATGAGTCAGTCGGGCCTGCGGGACATGGACGCGCCCATGGGCCCCGGCAACCTCAACATGAACATGAACGTCAACATGAACATGAACATGAACCTCAACGTCCAGATGACCCCGCAGCAGCAGATGA
>NW_010226965.1:0-330 GCF_000690775.1 Eurypyga helias
CGACGGGAGAAGCGCGTCCCTCCAGAGGCGCTCTCGGTCAAAAACCTGAGGGCGAACCCGGGCCCGGGGGAGAAAAACGTCAGGGGTGACCTTCCACCGCTGCTGGGCTCCTCCGCTTTCCCCAGTAAAGGTGAATTCGGCCGGGGAGGGCGGCCAGGCGCCAAAGGGCATCGCTCCCCTCTCAAAGTCACACGTCTGTCACGGAGCGGCGATGGCCACCGAGGTGTCGGTATCTGGCCGGGCATCAGGGCGATTAACTGTGACAGCACCGCAAGCCGCCCAGGTTTCCTTCCCTCCGGCCGGGAGGGCACCACGCGCCCGCCTCCAACG
>NW_010226965.1:391-5213 GCF_000690775.1 Eurypyga helias
GGTCCCCAGCCCCTGCGTGGCTCCCATCCCCCTGGCTTCCCCAAGACACCAACCAAAAAGGCCCCAAGCTCCGTACGCACTCCGGGGACGAGGGGCATTTCCACACCGCTTGCGCCAGGCCAGGAGTGGTGACAGGTAACGTCATGGGACAGAGAAGCGTTACACCACTTTACGAAGGAAGTCTTTTTTTTTTTCATTCCAGGTGAAACAAAAACCCCACTCTTCCTGCTCTGCGTGAGGGTTTCAGCCCTGACGTAACTTTCCAGCCAAGTCAGGTTTCCCCCTGCTGTTCCATTCTGAACCAAAACTCAAAAAAGCCCAGCTTTCTTCACTACTCCCAGGTACTTTGCCACCTGTGTGACGCCATCCGCCCCAGAACCTGCTGCCTTTCAGCAGGGGCCCAAAAAGAGCATGGCAATGCATACACACAAACTACCGTTTTGTCAGCAGGATGTTGCGTTTAGGCTTAGAAAACCTACCCTCTGATCCTGTAGCCAGAGACAAGACCGAATTCAGCAGGCAAGGTCCACCCCAAGCTCACCACGGCAATCTGCCACCTATGGTCTTCCTGGCAGGCTCATGCCCAGGGCAGCACCACCGACCCAGCAGCCCAAAGTGCCAGCTTTTAAAAGGAAGGGGCCGGAGAGCCAGCGAAGCCCCTCTCCCAGCCGCTCCTTTGTGTCTGTGCACAGTTCCCTTTGTCTAAGGTCCCCCCTGACCGAACTCCTCGCTTCCCATTTCAACCAAAGTCCTTCTGTACCTGGGCATAACTCCCCAGCTCAGGCCTGAGCCACCCCATGCGTGGATCTATTTCTCCTCTGGGGAGGACAGGGCTGCGTGCCCAACCTCAGTGCTGTGACAACAGTTTAAAAAGCAGGTTCCTAGAAACAGTTTCATTCCTGAAGTGTGAAGGTCACTGCAACAGCACAAACAAAATGGAGGCAGCGGAGGTTGCAGCGGCCTTCCAAAGCCACTCAGCGCCTGACAATCTATGGGTCAGAAGAAAACCGCATCAAGGGCAGAGAAGCCTCAATCTGTGTCGTAGCACAGGAAGAGGATCACGAGCCAAGTCAGTTTATCCAAGTCACAACTCCCCCAAGACCTTTCGCAGAGGGATCTTTGGTTCACATACAGAATGACCATGACAGACTGAGCGGAATTAGCTCAGAAACACCTTGAGAGTCATTCTGCCCATTCTCCATGCGAGGCTGCCCACCGCCTCCTCACACCCAACGCACATGTGCTGCACAGGTGATGGGAAGCAGAAGGGAGACACTTTCACCGCCCGCCCGTGCCCGGCCAGCACCTCGCCCTGCCCTTGACGTTCCACAGCAGGAGCCGAACACCCTCCCAGCGCCCATCTAGACCTGGGTTGCGATCCCACCCGGAGGACGGGAAACAAGATGGGTGGGAAGCCTGCAGGGTGCTTCTGAGCACTCCCCTGCAGAAACCCGAAAGGTTTCCCAGGACTACCAATAACACGCTCCCTGCTGCCTATACCACGACACTCTTCTGCCCTTTCAGCAGTGCCTTTCACCTGTGGCTGGTGCCCTCAAAGCCCGTTCACTGGGACGGCAGGCGAGGCCAGGGGCTTTTGCCTTGCTTTAAGCCAGGCTGCTACATAGCGGACAGGGCAGTGGGAAATCAAGAGCCTTTGGAGGGACAAGCAGGCCCGGCGTGCCCTTTGCTGGGAGCCTGAAGGTCACGCTCTCATCTGTTGGCTTTTGGCATTACCCAACAGCTCTGTAACACACGTTTCCTTCCAATAAATTTTCAACATTTCATGGAGGTGTGGAAGCAACGCCTGGGCTCGAGAGCAGGATAAATGACCCCGGGAATGGGGCTGACCAAGGGGAAGCTCCTCTCTGTGCCCTTTGCAGGTCACAGCAAATGCATGTCCCACGGTGGTGTAAAACCCTCCCGAACAAATAAACCAACTTCACACCATCCATGTGTCCACGCTTTCTCTGTCCCCCTTTTCCCCCAGTCCCTGTCCGAAGGCAGTTATTCTCTGAAGGGAGAGAAAAGGTTAATCAAGTCATTCCTCTCCAACCATCACCCCCTTCACCACCACCACCAGCACTTCTTTCTCTCCCTTCCCCTCCCCCTAATCTGTGCAGCCTCATTAAAAGAGCTTTGTAACTGTTTAGGACTGGAACAAACAATCCATCCACTTTGAGAGGGACTCCGGGACAGGAGTTAAGGCACTTTTCGTCTTAGGCGCTAGAAATTCTTCTCAGCGGTTTCTACTTAAGCAGGGGGGGCACAGGATGACGGGGGGGCTCACTGCACTCCTTCTCCATTGTCCGTGCAGACAGAGGTCAGTAATCCCGCAAACTGCCAGCATAGCTGAGGCACCTCTGACATGGAGCAGGATGGACAGGAGAGCGGATTTGGGATTGCTTGGGTATCAGTGAGTCCCCCTGAGATGTAAGCACGGGCTTCGCTCTCCCCTGCTCCCAAAGAAGCGCTCCTCCACCCAGCATGTCCTCGGAACGCGGGCCCGGAACGGCTCAGGGGAAAGTGACCTGCTGCGTCCCGGCTGCCCACGGGCCGGGGCGGCCGGTTCTGGAGGCTCCCACGGCGGCCTGGCGCAGAGACACACCACAGGCAGGGAGCCCGGTGGGTGTGCGATCATTAGCAGTCTGCTCACAGGCTTGCTCTCCCCCCTCGGTGTCTGATGGCTGCCTGTTCCCTACGGCAATACAGCTGGTGTGTCCAGGTCCCACCGCAGTTCGGGGCAGGAAGGGAAGAGTTCTCAGACCCGCATCAGGGGTGACCTGCCACCAGGCTGCCACCGAGACCCTCAGACAAAGGAGGATGGGGAACAACCTGCCATCTCCAATTCTCCAGGAAAGATGGGACTGGAAGGGGACAACCACGCAGCTACTCTGACCCTGTGGGGCGTGAGGACCACGCACCGCAGCTCGGCACGGGCGAACGGCTGGGAAGGTGGCACTGCAAAACCACCTTTTCCTCCCTCTCCCGGACGGAAGGGCTATCACCACCAGTGAAGGCAAACACCTGTGGCATCAGCGCCACCCGGCCCCGACCGTGATACGATTTCCCATCGTCCCAGCCTTGCTGCAGGAGCGACTACAACAACACCCTCAGCAAGGGGTCACCCCACTGCCACCTTCGACAGAGGAACACCGCGATCCCTGCGTCCCCCTCCTTCGCCTTCAGGAAAGCAGCCTGACACGCACTGGACCGCGCTTTCCCAACTCAGCCTCTGCAAGGGCTTTCATTTCATTCTCTCCAACGTGCCTGGCTAGCTAGATAGGTTTTATTCAGCATGACAGTCAGATTTAACAGTGCAGATAAATATTATCATCAAAGCGCAAAACCCTAGCCCCGGCGTGAAGAGCCATGCCTTCTGCCGTGCCCAGAGTCATCATCAAGCTGCCTACACGAGATCTGCTGGTATTTCTAACGTTCTCACCACCGTGGTGCCGGGGCAATCAACGGACAAATAAGGACAGAACCGAAGGGCAGACCTCACCGTGGATCTGCCAGAGCACTTATATGGCCCGCATCACCCGGCGATCCGCACGTCTCGCAATCTCGCGTGGATCTATCCCCACAACATTTCTCCCCAACCCCGCCGCCAACCCGTAACTCTTCCCTGCTTGTTTTCCCACCGTTATCCTTTCTTTTCTCGTCGGCACCATCCTCCAGCCTAGGAGGAAAGGCAGCACGAGGCTTTTACGCGACTCCTGAGGACAGACAGACCTGGACTCTACCTGATCCGCCGTTTCCTCCTTTGGGGAAGAGGAAGGGGAGGGGAGAAGGAGCAAGGGGAGGGTTAAAGGGTATTATCACTAGACACGGATACAGAGTTGTCTAACCTACAGGCGGGGGAACAGACACTACCGTACAAGTTTACGGATGAGCTGGAGGCAAAGAAACCCTCGTTTTAGGTGACGTTGGAAAAACTCTCAGAGCGCGGAAAGAATTGTCCCAGGAGCCAAATCTGGCAGGCAGGCAGCCACGCTCGAGCGGGGGCTGTGCCTCGGTTCCCATCGAGCGCAGCCTCATGCGCGGCTGTCACTGGAGAAAGTCGAGATATAACAGGCTAGAAACAAAGCGTGCAGCGCCTGCATGACTTCAGTCACAGCCGAAATGGCTCCTAACTGGGGAGTTACCTTCCAGCATCGGTGCCCAGCAAACAACGCGAGCAACTGACGGGGTTCGCCAGCGACGTGTATTTTCACGACTGCGGGAGACGATCTGGCACGCGTTCCCTCCAAGCGCCCAGGAGAAATGGCAGGAGAGGACTAACCTGGTATAGCCTTTAACACGTAATCCGTGCCCGCCTAGCGAACAGCCACTTTCACGTGGGCACTGTCTAAACCCCTTAGTATCTCTTGGCAACACAGCCCTCTGGACTCTTTAGAAAACAGATTTATAGGGCAGGTTTGCACAGAAAGCTGCCTTTCTTTTTCCCTAAAAAAAAAAAAAACCAAGAAGAGGGGGGAGAAAGAAAAGGAGGAAGAGTTGGTTTCTAATCCCTCAGGAATGACAATGAGGCAAAAGTAAAAGTGACTGAGGAGGAAGAGAAGAGAAAAATGCGCGGTTTTGTAATCTGGGTGCAGGGGATATGTATTTTGGGGGAAAAAAAAAAAATCAATCTGGAAGAAATTCAGGATCCATTTTGTCCTCTTTGATCTCTATTTGCTTTTCCAGCTAGGTATTTTGAACTCCACTCGGCGGCACGAACCCGAGCCGGGACCCAAGGCAAATACCGCCGAAACACCCTTTTGCAATGTCAGGAGACCCGAGGACGGGAGGCGAGGCTGATGCAAGACGCCAGCGCGCTGCC